>NC_085085.1:15237042-15379542 GCF_963422355.1 Corticium candelabrum
GAGTTGGACTTTGAAAGCTGATGGAGAGACGTAGACATAATCGTACGTTCTCGTAGGTTGCAAATTCCCGGAAGTGCCATCAAACCCCGTATTCATCACGCCCCGTATTGTCTCGCGTCCCAAACGCTTCTACACCTTATTAGCTAATTGTGTTCATTAATATTGTTAAAGTCATAGCCAATTAGATGAGCCCAATTGGCGGTATTCACCTATTTGCAAGTAGAGTATGGACAGTCAAACACCTGTAGCTTAGATGAACCACGCTTCAAAATTAAGACCACGCCTTAATTTTTGGAGGGGCCAGGCCCCTCCTGGCCCCCGGCTCCTCCTGGTCCCCGTAGCTACGCCACTGCTTGAGACTCTCTTCAGGATTAGAAGGAAGACTCGTGATTGTGGACGAAGCTTTGGACTGATCTAGATGACGAAAGACAACGGTCTTTTCCCTCTTACATCACGTCGCAAACTGCAACAACCTTTTCCCAGAGCCGTATAGGTGTACACAATCTACGTAAGTTTGTTGTAATGGAAACAACAGGAGCACGAAGTAACGAAGAAGATTTTAGCTACAGACATCGATAACCATTTACAACACAACACTGGACCAAGTGTCATGAGAATTCAACCGACGTTTTTAGTCGAAATTAAGACGATCTTTAATTAATTAATTAATGATGGCAGCCGTGTCGTAGACCTGCTCAAAGTCCTACAATTGCAAATTGTATTGACACTAAATAGGTGAATCTACCGCGTCATGTGAACATTCGTTTTCATGTTCGAAGAGACTGAAAACTTACCCTCAAGTAAGGCAGACATGAGACAAAATAGATTAGATAGGCTAGCGCTTCTGCATATTTAAAGAAAGATATTTTAGTAAGGTAGACCGGGAAGCAGCTGTAGACAGGTAGACAAGTTAGACATTAAAATAAAAGTAGAAAGACAAAAAGTTGTAAATTTGTTCTAGATTCCCCTCCAAAACTCTGTCTACGCCGCTGTGAGAAGGTTAAGTTTTTCTTTGACAAACCGAATCATTTCGGGAATGAACAGTACAATAACCTTGGGTGTCCACGTACGACCTTCATCTTTGTTCGCTGCTGCCTCACAAGCCTTGCTGCGGACGTAGATATCAATCTAGATACATAGACACGCTAAACATGCATGCATGTTCTAGCCCCATGCAATACACGCTATACTTGGGTCAATGGGCTATGCACATGCAATTATTGATATTTCTACCTGCTCTTGCTTCTCGTGTTGAATTGGTAATTTGTATTCGACTGTAGTCTGACGAGAGATGATTACCTCGAATCCGTCGATTTCAATTGTCTTGCGTTTACTTTGTCGTTCAAAATGTAAGTGATAGCCTTTAGGGAAGTTTCGTTCCGGTGGCACAGATAAACGTCCATTTCTAAACGTAACTTTTTCACAAAATTGTTCGATCAACACGCAGTCTTCTTTCTTTTCTTCTTCCGTCTGGCTAGATGGATTACTGACATCTGAATATTATACCAAGCATTAGGTTCAAACATGTAGTCTAGACGCTTTTAATTAAACACACGTGCACATGCACACACGCACACACACACGCACGCGCGCTCACACACACACACACACACACACACCCCCACACACACGCACGCACACACACGCGCGCACACTCACACTCACACGCACACGTGTGTGTGTGTGTGTGTGTGTGTGTGTGTGTGTGTGTGTGCGTGGGTGTGGATGCGTGGGTGGGCGGTGGGCGGGCGGGTGGGTGAGGGTGCGTGGGTGGGTGTGGGTGCGTGGGTGGGTGTGGGTGCGTGTGTGCGTGTGCGTGTGCGTGTGTGTAGTACTAGCTTTCTACGCTTAGCTTAGTGCAAAGGACCTGCTTTTATAAGAAGACTAAAGTCATATTGTTGTTGTGGCAGAAAGATGTCTGCAATGAGTGAACGATCATAAGATGTGTACAAGACGCCAGCACCCGCTTGAACGCTAGCTTTTTCGCCGTCTGCGTTGCTTTTGTTTCCTGTAGAAGAGACGTCATTCACATCGTAAATTTTGAAACGACGGTTTTGAAACGATGGTGTGTAGAATCCAGCATCATAGCGTTCACACGTAGAGACAACAGTGGAGCTCTCTTCAAGAAGTCGTTCCAGTCGTCGAACGTTTTCCTCAGTGAAAGCAGGTACCAGACGAGTCGACCATTTTCGGGCAGATTGACGGTCAGATTTAATTTCTGTTTTATCCAATACAGAAGAAACGTCGAATGATGCTGTGCTTTCACCTGTATCATAGAATATGTGAACATTTCTACAATATTGTACACACACACACACACACACACACACACACACACACACACACACACACACACACACACACACACACACACACACACACTAGAAAAATTGCATCAATATCATTATACGATCATTTGCTACCGGCTCACTTTCATCCACACCATATAGAAACAGTTGACCGATGTGTAACAACACATCAATTTGCAGTGGTGACGTGACGGCCTCTCTGTCGACTTTCTTTCTCATGTCTACGAGCACTGTTTCCACAGCTTTTGTAACATTGATATGAAGGTCATCACTCTAGAAACGTAAATGTATAGGCAACGCTATATTAATTAATTAATTAATTAAACGTTTCAAAGTTGTTTTACGTGTACTCACTTGTGGAAGCTCTGCACTTGATACCAGTCTGTAAAATGTTTTCAATCCCGAAAAGTTGGCTTTCTGCAATTGAAGCTTTTGCCCCATGTCTTTCGTATCGATGAAATACAACAACTTTTCATCACTGTTTGACTGACGTTGTGCCATGTTCTGTTAAATGCGTAGTTTTTATTAATTAAATAGAGACAACATTAGTCTAGTCTCTAGACATACCAGGTAACAACAAATTAAATAACAATCCATCACAAACAAAGAATTACGGTAGTATATTTGGCAGCGTGTCTATACGTCAGTAACATAAATTCTAAATATGTTTTGAACACCATATACATATCTAGACTATGATTTAGTATTTACTGACAAGAATAGTTGTACGCTATATAAAATTCTTAATGAGATCGCTTGTACCTTTATATATATATATATATAAATTTGTATTTGGTATCTACAAAAATCTACTGTCGATCAGATTCTGAATACGCGTATGTACGTATAATTCGTTTAATTATGCATGCGCGTCTAGACACTTGCAATACTCACAATAATATTGATAATTTCTAGTTCGGCTTGCTTAACGGCCTCTTCTGTTTCACCGTAAATGAATACATGATTTTTTGATTCTCCTCTTAGAGAAACAATGGTCTTTGTCTCTTCTTCAATGTAGCGTACTGTTGTTCCTTTTTTACCAATAATGATTCCCGCTGTTCCTTCAGGAATCTTCACATGACTTTCAAGAGATAGACTGCTAGATTGAGAAGAACAAAGAGATACAGATGTGTTCGTAATTGCCGAGGATAGCGAGGCTTCTAATACGGGTCGCACAACATAAAGGGGCGTGGTCCTATAGGGCTCTTGGTGTGTGTGTGTGTGTGTGTGTGTGTGTGTGTGTGTGTGTGTGTGTGTGTGTGCGCGCGCGCGCGCGCGCGTGTGTATGTGTGGCGTGTGTGTGTGTGTGTGTGTGTGTGTGTGTGTGTGTGTGTGTGTGTGTGTGTGGTGTGTGTACACAAATCTCAAATTTCTCCTCCCCACGACCACGTTTCATGATAGTACCTACCTTAAAAAATCGTGACAACCAAGAAACACCTTCAGGAGTTGAATGCCACCTACAGTCAACTATTCACACGTCCCATACTACAATCAATCCTTTACTACACTGTGCTGCATCTAACACTGTTGATAGTCAATATTTGCCGTAATCAATTTCTATGTCAGTAACTAAAAAAAATTAGCATACCACTGTCGTTACAACGGAACTGAGTGCATACCTAGACTGTACATTTCAATTGTCTTGATGACGGTTGCAAAACGACGACTACCTATACCAGGCCTGTAGACGTAATCTAAACTACTAGGAAATTTGCATGTTTACTTCTATGACAGCTAGGGTTTCAACCAATTGCATAGCCAGCCTCGTCCTCCCAGACCCGTGTAGCGCCGATTCAAAATCGTGGAGGACGATTTTGAATCGGCGCTACACGGGTCTGGGAGGCCGAGGCTAATAAATAGCTAGGACTCGGTGTTTCAGTAGACGGTCTGAAAACTCCGTTGGACGTGTTACTCACGAACTCGAGGCGCCTACGGATGCCGTACAACTACTGTCTGTTCCCCATAAGTGTGAACTTTGAAAATCATCAATATCTCTGCTGTTTCTTGGACTTTCGCGATGATCTCGGTATCGTTAGAAACCGCTACGTCTGGCATTTCTGTTTATCAAATTATCTAAGCCTTTCCTACAAACAAAACGGAAGGATAATACTTGTGCATATCAAACACAAATGGGTGGAGCAATGGTTATTATCCAATTATCTTGTAAGACCGGCAACTGGAACCATTTAAGATAATTGGGATAACATGGTCCAACTGGAGCAGCCGTTAGTGCTCTAATGAGCACACCTGGTGTGACCTCTACTTCATTACTCACTTCCAAGTTCACACTTACGGGGAATAAACAGTAATTAATCATGCACACTGATTCATGCTCTAGCAAAACTCACCGTTCTCTTCCTTTACCTCTTGTCTTGCTACTGAATGCCATACAGTCGCGGCTTAGAAACTATACAGAGCTAGCAACAACTGCATGAATAGCCTCTCGCCTAGGCGTGCTGTTTTTGCTATCAATACATATCATGCTGACTCATCATTTTATCTTTCCTGCATAGCAGGAAGTATAATTTTTTAATTTACACTAGACACGTGACCATGCACCTGCAATACTTTGACAGCTCTAGTACAGTATAGAATAGGCGCTACTGCATCTCTCTGTCCGTATACCTACCGTGGTAGATAGTCAGTAATTAAACGATCAACAGGTACTTGTGCACTCGTACGATTACATCAAATCCACTAAAATATGGTATTGTTGATCGTTATTATGTAAATTATAATTATACAAATTAGTATTGCTAAGTAACCTAATGGATGGGCACGGCGTCATTTTTACACTTTGGACGGCACTACTGCAGCTTGTCAAGAGGCATGGATAGCGTTTAGTAGGTGAATTGCCATAGAAATATAGAGATAGCTAAACCTACGTAACATTTGTTCAATAAACTCTAATTTTCCGGGTCTGCAGGAAGTGTAATTGGCCGTGAGAACCAATTACGTAAAATAGCAAAGTCGCGTGTTTATATATATATATATACCTACGTCTGTTTGTGTTTCTGCCGACACTTGAGAAAGTATGCATGGAGCTTGGTTGCCATAGTGCAAAGACGTCATGTAATGCGAAGGATGGCGAGTCACGTTTCATGCACTCTGCTCTAGCAACAGGTTGCTCACGTTGCCTTGAACTCCGCTCAATGAGTGGCGGTTTCCAGTATAATGATCGATGGGCTACTTGTATATCACACCGTATACATACATGCAGTACTCCATTCTGAGCAACCTTCTAGTATCTAACCAGACGGGCGTGGCACATACATAAAAGACATAAAAAGAAAGACACTAACCACAGAACATTACAGCCAATAAACTAGGAACACTAGCTAGCTTTCGTTCATCTACTCTTAAAATCCATAAATGTCAAATTTGTAATTAGCTTCCTTGTATCACTATAATTGCATGGTTTGTTGATTTTTGCCATAGGACTAACATATATCACACAACTGCTACATTCAATTACTTCCAATGTGCACAATTAACATATTGGGGTAAAAGTTGCTCAGATGTCTTTAAGACAAATACATGCTCATGTGCACCTCTAAAGTAGTCTTCACCTTCGAGACCAGGTAGAATGAGAGACAGAAGAAGCTTTCTAGACGGACCCCTCTTTGCATAGAGCATGGCCACTGATGGATCTTCAGCAGTGCTAGTTGTAAGCACAAAGTATTAAACTGAATTGAGAGATTAAGTAATCAATTTGCAAACGTGACTTACTAGACACCTACACCATACTTAGATCCATTAACGATTGTGATGTCCTTTCCTCCTACTTTGAAACCATCCTTAATTAAGGATCGCGTCTATTGAAGTATCTGTACTACAGACAAACGTGTTAATGTCTAACTTGTCATAAACATGTGTTTGATATATAATTTGGATAGATTGGCAATTGACATAGTCTCAATACAATACAAGAGGACAATTCTCGGACGCAAAATTTTACCTGATGTTCCATGAAAAACAAAAAGTTCATCCACAGGTTTCTTTTCAGTCTCAAAATTGTTGCTTCTTCTTAGCTGCATCAAATGTTGAGATCACCATTATCAACTACATCAACTTGCACAACACAAACACGCTTCCTGTCGTGCTCTTGTATTTTGAACATACGGTAAAACTGCATGAACAGATGTGTGCCATATACAGCATGCGTCATTTGATTGCAGACCTTAATTCGTAAGTAACTGACCTGTGCTTCTGCTGCCCGGAAAAGCAACTCATCCAGTCGTTTCTTCAAGTTTCGAGAAGGAAGTAAAGATTTCACTTCGAAATGGCCAGATTTATACGTCATTCCTGGCTCAATTGACATACACGTAGTTGTTTTCATCGTTGTAACTGCAAACGAAGCTACATAGTCTGGCATAGCCTTTTTAAGAATAATTTACCTTTGAGTCACAACAGTTAATTAAAGAAATGCACATTGAAGTTATGTACCTGAGAGGAAGACAACAGAATGAGTCACTTCATACCGTCAACCTTGTCCTGAACTACCCCTGAATCAAATCCTTCCTTCTTTATCTGGAAGAGAAAGTGACTATCAGTCTGCTGTCACTATATGAGCTCTCTATTACAAAGTTCATTCAACCACGTATACACTTAATAATGAAAACAGCAGCAGCAGCAGCAATAACAACAAAAACAACAACAATTATACGACAACACAACAACATACAACCTTTCGTGCTGCTATTCCTTTCTCAATGACATCTTCAAGTTCAGCTTGCGACACTACTAGGAATCGGTGGACAAAATCAGTCACCTCTTGCAGTCTCAATCTAGCCGCAAGCCAATGTTTATGCAGTCTGTAATTCATTATTCTTTTAAGAGAAATAATGGTTATTTCCATTCCATCTGTTGCAGGCAAAAACCAAGAAACCTAATTATACACAGTATTGTGATATCATTAATTATGAACTGCTTTGCTTATATCTATACTCTCTCTTGAATATCTCGAAACAGATCGTTTTCAGCAGTTTGGCTTACATCTACCAAACACGTTGCTTCTGGAGGCTTGTTTCGTAGTTTCTGTAGTTCCTTTTCGAGAGCAACTCGTTGAAGCTCAGCATTTTTGGCACTTGCTCTTGCTTGTTAATCAACCGGAAATGTTACAGTTAACAGTAACCATTTAATAGATAGCTATTATGCTCTACACGTCTTAATTGTTCTTGCCTTCTTAGAAGTTTCCTCTTTAATTGCATCACAGCTGGAACATTTCTCAGCAGAAACACAATCCTGATGGCATAAGAGCTCACAATGGTGTCCACACTGAGGTCTACAACGTTCACATCTGAAATAAAGCACCACATAAATCATATAATTTACACTAAAATTAATACTTAGCTGCATGATTCATAAAATAGCAAACAAAGCAGACAAACTAACTAACATAAAATAAATATGACGTGGCGATGCCAATCTTACTTTAACTGGCATTTGATTGATTGTATGTCTTGCAACATGGATGATGAATGGTGTGTTTACATGGTGGATGCTCATGTTGAATCATCTCTCTGTGTCATTAAGTCTTACAATCAACAATTTCCATTGTTAAATCAGAATGCATGTCTTACTTGCAATACAAGTCTTTTTCGGGAACATGGCATACCCGCTGTAAAGGATGACCACACCTGGAGAAACTTGAATTCAACATTTATTTTGCATTTTGGGTGAGGTTTTGATAAATGACAAAGATCACTACAAATAACAAATAGACAACAAAATGTAAAAATAATGCCAAAAATGTTTTTGCAAAGCAGCATGCAGAGAGAATTCATCTAAGTTCTACAGTACTGACCTGCAGTAATGATCACAAGAGAGAAGAGTAGCGCACTTAGCCACGCACTTCGCACCATTCGAGGTAATCACCTACAAAGAATTGTGCAATCAGTTATTAGCAAGTGTAAAACTACTGCAAACAAACCGGGTTGACCGAGTGGATCGGACAAACTAGAGGAAACACAACACCAAAGCAGTTCACTGATTCCGTATGTTCAATGAGTTGCTGAGTTGAAAAAATCAAGTCTTAAGTCATGACAAAAAGCTCTGATCATTTAACTAAATTCATCCAAACAGTCTCAGATTTGACACAACTTATAAAATTTCAATAACATTTTTACTGCTTCTTTCCTATCAATCGTTTCAGCTTCATCACTTGAACTGGACAATGCAGCTTGACTTCTCAGTTTAGTAAGAAACTACAAGCAGAGAACTTATCAATACTCTTCATTTTAGAGCAGAAATTATTTTCTATCTTTTAATTAATAACTTATATAAAGCAAGTAGCATTTACAGTAAACGTTTGTGGCACTGTTTCCCATTCTGGGTGACCCAATTCAGATGGGTAACCAAGCAAGCAAACAGACAAACAGGTTGCCATACCTCAGGTTGTTGACTGTCATCCATCAAATGAAGATAATTGTCCACATCAGAGTAACAACAGTACTGATCACCAAACAAGTCATAGTACTCACAAAACATTTGCAATGGTGCTGCCACATCTGCCAGGTGTTGTCCAACTCCATGCTGTCTTGATCGATTTACTAGTTCCATACGAGCCATAAATGGTCCTCTTAATTTGGCTCCTTTCTTTTCAAGTTCTTTAGCAACAAGTGAGTCAACAAATTTCCACGCAGTCAATACATCTCGATCTAAGTCATCATCACAGACATTGTCTCCAGCATCATCGCCTGTTGCTATAGACAAAGCCTGCATCTCCATTAGTCCAAAAACAGAGTCAAAATAGAGTTGATAAAGACCCCAGTCGTCTGAACTAAAACACCAACAGCGCATGGCAAAGTAAGTATGTGAGAAGACAATGAATTTGTAAATATAGTAAGTACAGAAATGCAAAAAACAAGTAATAGTGATAAAGTCTTGCATCAAAAGTGCCACTGTACCTGCATGTTTGCCCACAATTTACATGTTTGCATACCATCTCTCTACATTCAAATGCATCAAATTTGACTGCCTGTCTGCACAAGGGTGTCTGTCTGTAGCCTGTCTGAGTTAAAGCCTGCCTGAGTTAAAGCCTATTTGCACTCTTGCAATTGAATAGTACATAGGATTTTATTGAATCGTCTGATCATCATCAGGTTCATCGATTGCAACCTCTTCACTGCTGACCACATCATAATTCTTGCATTAGCACATAAACGTACTTTCTTCATTGGCTTTGCCAAAATATCAACCTTGGATTACGACTACCATATCTTGATTTATAATGGCACCTTGCCACAGGCTAAACAGCATGCTTTGTTTGCAGTAATTTCTGATAAAATTGATTTCTAATGACATGCCGTTAAATGCAAGGTAATATGGTACATGCCACTTGCTTCTCCCTCACTTGTCTGCTCACAACAGCAATTGATTGATTCACAATCAGTCAGAAAGTAAGTTAATTAAAGGATTAAGTAAACAAAAAATTAATTAATTACTAAATATTATTACTACAACAAATCAAATTTCACTTACACAGTAGTTTTATTCACTAAATGCACATTTCTCTCGGTATTGATATTATTTAATGAAGCCACAAATTAGTGATGTAAAATTCTAAATGTTGTCTTATCTGTCAGCATGAACTGAAATTAGTCTGTTCTGTTCTAGACTTCCATTATTTCATTGATTAATTAAAGTAAAATAAAGTGTATATTATTATTAACCAAACTCGCTCTGTTTGAAGGTCTCTCTTTGTTATTTGGTTTATGACTGGCCATCTTTTCAAAGTCCACAAAATTTCTCTCTCGAGCTGCTCTTTCTCACTCTCATCCTGCCATAAAGCAGAAAGTTCACCTTGCAAAACCGTAAGAGCAGCTTCATGTTTGTTCTGTTGCCTTAATACCATTACATACAGCCGTAGCTCTGCAAAACAAACAGACCATTGCATAATAACAATGTCAACAATTATTGGTATCAAACTACAATTTAAAGGCTAGTTCACAATATTGATGCTGATGCTCGGCTGAGCGTCAACATCAAGACACCGTCTTGATGCAGGCGGCATCCTTTGATGTTGACGCTGATGCTGATGCTGGAATAGAATACAATTCTATTCCAGTGTCAGCGTCAGCGTCAACGTCGGCGTCAGCGTCAATGTTGTGAACCAGGCTTAATGTTTAGCAGCATATATGTATTGATCAGAAAAAAGCTTTACATACAGCAGAAAATTGCTTAGAAACACTAGCTAGAGACAAATAACGTGTCCAGCTGTACATGATATCTTGCTTAAAAGATATCAATTGTGTCTATGCTATATGTAATCAGCCTTACAGTTGACTCTCGACAGCAGCCAAGAGAAAACTTTTGGTGACGTTGCTAATGTTGTTTCTTTTTCTGCACCCCCTGAGGCACATGATGGCTGATCAAATATGAGTAAAACTCAGCCGGCATCTAATGTTTAGCATGTTGTAAATAATGTTATTGCTCATGTTCACACACACACACACACACACACACACACACACACACACACACACACACACACACACACACACACACACACACACACACACACACACACACTTGCTGCTGTCTCTTGTACTCATTCAGTCTAACATAAGCCATAAACAAATGTGTCATATATTCTTCGTTAGTCGGGTCATCTTTGACAGTAACTTCGATCTCCACAATATATTCAGCTGCCACGCCCACAAACCCTGTGTTCTCTGACATGCAGACATACAAACACTTTGTTTACTCACGTTTCCTGGCCTCGCGAAAAAACAGAGACATTGCGTTTAGTGACGCATCATCATACAGACGCTTATTTTTGCATCATCAATCAGATTCCATGATTCCACATCTCTTCCTGAACGCAGCAGAGCCTCGCCCCAGTGGCTTGCAGCCCCGGATGCGCTTCCATCACCACTAGTGGTTGCAATCCACACTGCGTCTGGGGCGAGGCTAAACGCAGCAAAGCCAACGCTTTCAACACCTGTAGACCGGAAATGATATCGATGTCTTAACTCTCGAGCGGCTTGTCCTACTGGAGGTACCTAGACATAGAACTGAGTACGAATACATAACGTACCTTAGCACATAGCAAATCTTGTTTCTCTAGCAATTTGTCTGCTAGTTGAATAGCTTTCTTGTTGTTGTGAGTGTCCAGAGCCTCTGCAATTGCAAAGATAAATGCAGCATATTGCAAGACAAAACTAGGCGGTAAGAGAAAACAGCTGACCGTATATTGGCTTTAGTCTTCGCTCTGTAACATCGACATGACCACCAGCCTTGGTTTCCCAGACGCTTTCCCGTACAGTATACAGTATACTGTAATTTTAGTACTGTACGTGACCGGCATATGGGGTCCTACTTCAACGGCTAGGTTTGGAACTGCTCTTACAACAGCCGGTCATTCAACTATAAATCTCAAGAGTAATGATTTTGCCAATGACTTCTTACCTGTTGATATTGATCGAAATTGCTCGTGTTCGATTTCAACATGTCAGTTGATGCATTGTTTATTAATGGTGAGGCAGTCGGATGTCATTATCTTACGGTACACAATGTGGCCTACCAACTGAAACTTATGAAAAGCATACGACAAAGTCTTATGGATGACTGCTTTCCTGCATTCGTTCAAGATTTCATGTTGACTGCTTACCCAAACAAGGATTACCCACAGTGGGCAGTGGATGCTCTTACAACAGTAAACATTAAACTACACTAGAGTATTTCACAATTTTCTATGGTTTAAATTTGAAATTGTTTTATTTTTTGCTCTGATTTGAGCTTCTCAATGTCTCAATAGCATATTGAGCAGATCCAATTGCTGCATCAGAACTTGACCAGATGACAAGTGGAAAATCAAAATGTCTTTTAACAGCTGCCTGTAAAATGGGATTTTTCACTAAAGCATTCCCGGTTCCAATAATCAGTGTTTCATTACTTAGCATTCCTGCAATGTTTGCAATCAATCCATCACATAATGCTGTAAATGTTTCTCCCAGTGATGGTGAATGTGGTGAAATATTTGCAACTGAACCAAGTACACTAGGACAGTGTCGTTCACCATATAGTAGAGGAGAAATCTTCAGTGTTGATAGCATTTCTCCCCCTTCCAAAAGCCTCGAGTAAATCGTATCTACAGTAGGACACTCCAAACCAAGTTCTGACACCCAGTTCTGTAGCAAAGAAACAAATTTCATCAAGACATTCCCACCATTCAGAGATGCTGCAACGACAAGACTTCGGTTCATCATAAATGGTTGATACTCTACAGTTTCAACACATCTAGTTAGTATAGGAAGTGCCAACTGGTATGACAGTTGAGCAGAGGTGCCTATATTTAGCACAGCATCAGTAGCCATTTCCATTGCAGCCTGTACTGAGCACTGCATGTCACCCAATGCCGCAAGTACGGGAACACCTGGAGAAATACCATACCATCTATTCACGGTCATCCCAGCAACAGAGCCAGGTGGAACAACTGCTGGTAACAAGTGAACAGGAAACTCACAGTCACGTAGACTACAAGCAAAACACTATATTACACAAAAAGAAACACTTTTTATTACAATACTATAATTTTATTCATACATGTCTTCTTCCCATGTGCATTCTGCTTGGCTGAAATATCCCCAACTGTGGGCATTATGATATGACATGATTGGAACAGTCAGTTTGCAAAGAATGGAAACCAAGAAATCTTGTATTGTTGATGAGCAATCATACTTTTTTTGTAACATCACTCTGATGCTTCTGCATCCAGAACAGAGTCGAACATCCATAACCTGTCGCAATTCTTCTGCCAGATTGTGAGGGTGGTAGTGACCTTAAAAATTCTGTGTTGCATGACGTTGTCGTCAGTCAAGCAGTCTACCATTCTATCAAACGTTGTCAGCTTCTCTAGTAATAGATCTATGCAGTTTCTCTTCCATAGCATACAACCATGCATCTGACCGCATACACCAATAGCTTTAACATGGCTTACTGTATCTCTCGGTAACCTTTTCATCGCTCTATCTATTGCCCTAAAAATGAAAGAAACTGCCTGCTCTGCAGCCGCAGCATGCAGTGCACCTGATTTCGTGTAAGCTTTCGTTTCTTCCGATTGAGAAGCGATTATTGCACCACTCTCATAATTAACCAGCATTGTCTTTACAGAAGTTGTACCAATGTCCAATCCGAGAACGAATACCATCTCTAATTAATAACGACGGGTGCCAGCTCGTAGGATCATTACACTCATACCCAGTCCTCACCTCGCGCGCACTCCACGTGTTTTGGCATGTGCTTTCTTCCAGTGTACTTCAATTTCTTGTTTGCACTACAGTTACTGAGTATTGTCTTTGAGAAGGTTTTGCTTTTAATGAAAGACTTCTATCCGAAGTGCTTCGAGCCACCTAGTATACACTTGGCTGCTGCAGTCTAGATTTGGTTGCTTGAGACCCTCTTCAGGATTGGAAGAAAGACTCGGTATTGTGGACGAAGCTTTGGACTGATCTAGATGACGAAAAACAACGGTCTTTTCCCTCTTACATCACGTCGCAAACTGCAACAACCTACCCCTAGAGCCGTATGGGTACACAGTCTACGTAGGTTTGTTGTAATGGAAACAACAGGAGCACGAAGTAACGAAGAAGATTCTATAGACATCGATAACCATTTACAACACAACACTGGACCAGGTGATAAGAGAATTCAACTGACGTTGTTTAGCAGTTGAAATTAAGACGATCTTTAATTAATTAATTGATGATGGCAGCCGTGTCGTAGACCTGCTCAAAGTCCTACAAATTGTATTGACACTAAATAGGTGAATCTACCGCGTCATGTGAACATTCGTTTTCATGTTCGAAGAGACTGAAAACTTACCCTCTACTAGGGCAGACATGAGACAAGATAGATTAGATAGGCTAGCGCTTCTGCATATTTAAAGAAAGATATTATTAATAAGATAGAACTGGAAGCAGCTGCATGTAGACAGGTAGACAAATTAGACACTAGAATAAAAGTAGAAAGACAGATTTGAAATTTGTTCTAGATTCCCCTCCAAAACTCTGTCTACGCCACTGTGAGAAGGTTAAGCTTTTCTTTGACAAACTGAATCATTTCGGGAATGAACTCTACAATATCCTGGGGTGTCCACGCACGACCTTCATCTTTGTTCGCTGCTGCCTCACAAGCCTTGTTGCGGACGTAGATATCAATCTAGACACAAAGACACGCTAAACATGCATGCATGCTATAACCCCATGCAACACACGCTGTATACTTGGGTCAATGGGCCACGCACATGCAATTATTGATATTTCTACCTGCTCTTGCTTCTCGTGTTGAATTGGTAATTTGTATTCGACTGTAGTCTGACGAGAGATGATTACCTCGAATCCGTCGATTTCAATTGTCTTGCGTTTACTTTGTCGTTCAAAATGTAAGTGATAGCCTTTAGGGAAGTTTCGTTCCGGTGGCACAGATAAACGTCCATTTCTAAACGTAACTTTTTCACAAAATTGTTCGATCAACACGCAGTCTTCTTTCTTTTCTTCTTCCGTCTGGCTAGATGGATTATTGACATCTGAATATTATACCAAGCATTAGGTTCAAACATGTAGTCTAGACGCTTTTAATTAAACACACGTGCACATGCACACACACACACACACACACACACACACACACACACACACACTCACACTCACACACACACACATGTGTATGTGCGTGCGTGAGTGCGGGTGTGTGTGTGTGTGTGTGTGTGTGTGTGTGTGTGCGCGTGTGCGTGTGCGTGTGCGTGTGCGCGCGAGTGATACGTGTGTGTGTGTGTGTGTGTGTGTGTGTGTGTGCGTGCGTGCGTGCGTGCGTGCGTGCGTGTGCGTGTGCGTGTGCGTGTGTAGTACTGTACTAGCTGTCTACGCCTAGTTAGTGCAAAGCACCTGCTTTTATAAGAAGACTAAAGTCATATTGTTGTTGTGGCAGAAAGATGTCTGCAATGAGTGGACTATCATAAGATGTGTATAAGACGCCAGCACCCGCTTGAACGCTAGCTTTTTCGCCGTCTGCGTTGCTTTTGTTTCCTGTAGAAGAGACGTCATTCACACCGTAAATTTTGAAACGACGGTGTTGAAACGATGGTGTGTAGAATCCAGCATCATAGCGTTCACACGTAGAGACAATAGTGGAGCTCGCTTCAAGAAGTCGTTCCAGTCGTCGAACGTTTTCCTCAGTGAAAGCAGGTACCAGACGAGTCGACCATTTTCGGCCAGATCTAATTTCCGTTTTATCCAGTACAGAAGAAACGTCGAATGATGCTGTGGTTTCACCTATAATCATATACAGGGTTCTAGCCAGGCATACTAAGCTAGGGGGTGGCGGGCCGCCACGCTTTACTTCTCAAAATGAGATGCCCGCCACGCTTTGGGATCGCCATGTGAACAAACATTCCAGTTGGCCTCAGCAGTGTGCTTTTTACTGTGCTATTTACTGTGCTATTTACTGTGCTATTTACTGTGCTTTTGTTTCCGTGTTGTTTGCTCTAACAGATTCTATTACAAAGCATGATGATAAATGGGAAGCATCATAATTGAATGAGGATGTGGCATTCTATAGAAACATACTTGTCCCTTACAAAATGTTGGTATGGAATCTTACAAACAGCCAAGTTATTCTGACCAGGTTGATTATTTACAAAAACTCACCAGGGCTACGTTTTCGACAAACCATAGCCACATCAAAGCCACACTCCTTACAAAAACCACGCCCCCTTTGCCCCTTTTGGAAGCCCCGCCCTGCCGCCACGCTTTGCTGAAAACCTGGCTAGAACTCTGATATGTGTATATATATATATATATATATATATATATATATATATATATATATATATATATATATATATATGTCATTTGTTAGGCTCACTTTCATCCACGCCATACAGAAGCAGTTGACCAATGTGTAACAACACATCAATTTGCAGTGGTGACGTGACGGCCTCTCTGTCGACTTTCTTTCTCATGTCTACGAGCACTGTTTCCACAGCTTTTGTAACATTGATATGAAGGTCATCACTCTAGAAACATAAATGTGTAAATAAGCATGCAACACTATTAGGCGTTTCAAAGTTGTTAGAGCTCCGTGCATGTACTCACTTGTGCAAGCTCTGCACTTGATACCAATCTGTAAAATGTTTTCAATCCCCGAAAGTCGGCCTTCTGCAATCGAAGATTTTGCCCAATGTCTTTCGTATCGACGAAATACAACAACTTTTCATCACTGTTTGACCCACGTTTTTTTGCATAGTTCTGTCAAAATGTACAGTTTATATTATCTAAATTCTATACGCGAAACACGTATACGGCGTGCATATTATTATTTATGATATTATTTACTAACTTTATATATATATATATATATATATATATATATATATATATATATGCTTGCTAGAATGCACGCATGCAATACTCACAATAGCTTTGGCAATTTCTAGTTCAGCTTGCTTAACGGCCTCTTCTGTTTCACCATATATGAATACACGATTTTTTTGTTCTCCACTTAGAGAAACAATGGTCTTTGTCCCTTCTTCAATGTAGCGTACTGTTGCTCTTTTTTTACCAATAACGATTCCCGCTGTTCCTTCAGGAATGTCCACATGACTTTTAAGACGTAGACTTATAAATTGAGAAGAACAAAGAGATACAGATGTATTCGTAGTTAATCATGCATACTGATTCATGCTAGAGTAAACTCACCGTTCTCTTCCTTCACATCTTGTCTTGCTACTGAATGCCATACAGTCGCTGCCTAGAAACTATACAAAGCTAGCAACAACTGCATGAATAGCCTCTCGCTGAATGATGCCTACAGGTTAGGCGTGCTGTTTTTGCTATCAATACATATCATGCTGACTCATCATTTGATCTTTCCTGCATAGCAGGAAGTATAATTTATAATTCACACTAGACACGTGACCATGCACCTCTCGTCGTGCAATACTTTGACAGCTCTAGTACAGTATAGAATATGCGCTACTGCATCTCTCTGTCCGTATACCTACCGTGGTAGATAGTCAGTAATTAGACGATCAACAGGTATTTGTGCACTCGTACGATTACATCAAATCCACTAAAATATGGTATTGTTGATCGTTACTATGTAAATTATAATTATACAAATTAGTATTGCTAAGTAACCTAATGGATGGGCACGGCGTCATTTTTACACTTTGGACGGCACTACTGCAGCTTGTCAAGAGGCATGGATAGCGTTTAGTAGGTAAATTGCCATAGAAATATAGAGATAGCTAAACCTACGTAACATTTGTTCAATAAACTCTAATTTTCCGGGTCTGCAGGAAGTGTAATTGACCGTGAGAACCAATTACGTAAAATAGCAAAATCGTATGTCTAGATACCTACGTCTGTTTGTGTTTGTGCCGACACTTGAGAAAGTATGCATGAAGCTTGGTTGTTAGAGTGCAAAGGCGTCATGCATGCGGAGGATGGCGAGTCACGTTTCATGCACTCTGTTCTAGCAACAGGTTGCTTACGTTGCCTTGAATTCCGCGGTTTCCAATATAATGATGGGCTACTTGTTTATCACACCGTACATACAGTGCTCCATTCTGAGCAATCTTTTATTATATCTAACTAGACGGGCATAAAAAGAAAGACACTAACCTCAGAACATTACAGCCAATAAACTATAGGAACACTGAAACGTTCATCTACTCTTAAAATCCATAAATGTCAAATTTGTAATCAGATTCCTTGTACATGCACCATAGTTGCACGGTTCATTGATTGATTTTTGCCATAGGACTAACATCACACAATTGCTAGATTCAATTACTTCCAATGTGCACAACATATTGGGGTAAAAGTTGCTCAGATGTCTCTAAGACAAATACATGCTCATCTGCACCTCTAGTGTAGTCTTCATCTTCACGACCAGGTAGAATGCGAGACAGAAGAAGTTTTTTAGACTCACCCCTCTTTGCATAGAGCATGGCCACTGATGGATTTTCAGCAGTGCTAGTTGTAAAAGCACAAAGTATTAAGTTAAACTGATTTGAGAGAGACTAGTAATCAACTTGCAAACGTGACTTACTAAACGGCTATACCATACATAGATCCACTAACGGTTCTGATGTCCTTTCCACCTACTTTGAAACCATCCTTAACGATTGCGTCTATTAAAGTATCTGTAGTACAGACAAACGTGTTAATGTCTAACTTGTCACACAAAAAATGTGTTTGATATATAATTTGGATAGATTGGCAATTAACATATTCTTCAATACAATACAAGAGGACAATTATCGGACGCAAAATTTTACCAGAGGTTCCATGAAAAACAAAAAGTTCATCCACAGGTTTCTTTTCAGTCTCAAATTGTTGCTTTTTCTTTCTGTATTGAATGTTGAGATCACCATTATCAACTACATCAACTTGCACAACACGAACACACTTCCTGTGGTGCTCTTGTATTTTAAACATACGGTAAAACTGCATGAACAGATGTATGCCATGTACAGCATGTGTCATTTGATTGCAGACGTGAGTAACTGACCTGTGCTTCTGCTTCCTGGAAAAGCAACTCATCCAGTCAGTTTTGCAAGTTTCGAGAAGGAAGTAAAGATTTCACTTCGAAATGACCAGATTTATACGTCATTCCTGGCACAATTGACATTACACGTCAGAGCCGTCGGAAGCAAATGAAGAGTGAAGAGGCCTAACGCACGCTAAGGGGGCGTGGTGACATAACTCGCTTTAAATGATTAATTAATATTTGTCTATTATCAATTAGGTGATTGATCAATGTGCATGTGCACGCCGTGTGAAAATTATTCCAACTTTCATTACCGTGATCACAATCATCACACTCCAACTAGCCACGTAATAGCAAACTGCAACATGCCTATTTCAACACTGAACACAAGAACAATCTAAATTACCCTGAAATGAAACGTTATTAGCAGAACTGAAAGCGGCTTAGCTGAAGTTTGCGTGCTATGTAGAAGCATCACTTTCAAGAAACATGCCAAAAACATTAAGTCTATGCTCCGAACCTTTCACGAAGTCATTGGCAACATCTACCAATTCAAGTTTGTCTGTACGATCTATATGAATGTGCAGTAACATCAAGTGATTTAACCTTGCTTGGTGCATTGTCGATTGTAGATAGGTTTTAATTCGCCTCAAACAGCTGAGCGATCTCTCACTGACAGCGTTAGTTGCAGCCATTACCAGGAGAAGCTTAGCAAACCTAAAGACTTCATTCAAGAGACTTCTTGGGCCTAATGAGAGAGACTTCAACATGGCAATGATATCGTTAATCGTGCAAATCTTTCTTTCGTGAGCGAGTGCAGCAAATGGTTCCAGCTGAGCTTTCAAAATATCAGACCTAAAGTCGTCTTTGTATAAATCCATTAGAAAGTCAAGATCCTCTGCATAACTTTCTTTTCTCGTTGCTTTAAGCAAGACATCCTGAACTTTTCTATAAACTTTGAAGCCTTTCTGATCAAAACAATCTGTGATACAGTTGAAGATCAAATCGAATGCTTCAAAGTACAGTTTTCAATAATATTGATCTACCGTTGCTGGTGACTCATCTTCACTTGTTCCTGTTTCTAACCTCTTGGGTATTTTTCTTTTGCGGGGCATTGATGGTTCTGATATGTCCAGAGCTGTTGCCATATTCTTCACATCCTTCCAAAAAACTGGCAAAGTTGTCTGCAGTCCTATGAGACAACAGAGTGCGTAAAGTAATCTCTGCTGCAGCTTGCCCTTCTGAAGCAGAGATATCTCCACGCTGCAGGGTCCTGCTCAAGTTGTCGCTGTGACGTAGAATAAGTTCTCCAAGGGCTACACCAAATATGAAAAAGAACTTAGTCATTTGATGCGCAACTCCACCTAATCTACCCTTCAGCTCGGGGTCACGAGTTTCTTCTGACGACTGTTCCCAGGTTGAAATGAGTGCGGAATAGTTATCCAACACACTCTTAAGAGCATCGGCTCTTACAGTCCACCTAGTTAAACATAGAAGACAAATTCCTGGTGTAGTAGGTGATGTGGTAGCTTTCTCCTGTACGAAAATTGCCTGTCGTTTGGGCAAAAATTTGACTAGCTTAGTTATTTCATACGTAGTGTCCAGAGCATCTTGCAGTAACTTGCATCTTTTCAGTGCATCACTGCATGCCAAGTTAAGTGCGTGTCTGTAGCAGGCATGTCCGTAGCAATGTGTGAAAACCGCTCTTGCTTCTTCGTCAGATAACCGCTCATATTCGCTGCCCCGTCGTAGCATTGCCCACGAGCTCTTGCTAGAGACAGGTTCATTCTCAATAGCGTATCCTTGATGACATGAATGAACTAGAGTGGCTGCAGAAATGTTGTCTACCTCATATATACTGATAAATTCTTCGTGGGCATCCAGATTATCATCCACCCACCGTAAACATATGACAACCTGCTCTTTGTTTGCAAAGTCTGTCGACTTGTCTACCATGATGGTGAAGAAAGAAGTCTGCTTCAGAACTGACGCAATATCACGCGATATGCGTAAGGCCATGACCTTCAACAGTTCATTTTGTATGTCAGCAGAAATGTACTTGTCAGATTTTCCTCCAGTGATCCATTTCAAAAGTTTTGGATTGTCCTGTGCTTGTAGAAGAAGTAGTTGCCTAAAATTGGAGTCTACTTCAGCCCCATCTCCTCGTAAAGGTAGCCCTTGACGAGCCAAGAACCTTACACATGAAACAATTTTGAGGAAGCATTGTCGTCGTTCACATTTGTCTTGCTTGTGAAGTCTTGACAATAATTCCCCAACATCCTCTGTAGTCTTTGGAAGACTGATGGTTCTCTCGACGGCTTCGAAATGAACGTTCGATGCTTCGTGACTTTTTAGTTTCTCAGTGGCATTCTTCCAGTAGCAGAATCCCTTCCGTATGAACGACTGATCGACAATCCCTGCAGCTGCGGCTAGCTTTTTCTCCTTGCATGCTTTGATGCAGGTGTGACAAAACGCTACATCTCTGGCCTCATCGTAGTGTAGCCAACTGTGGAGCTTGAACCAAGACGACTGAAACGATCAGCTAACAATTTCTTTCTTTCCAAACTGTCGTTTGGGGAACTGAAAGTCTAGAGGTTGATGAGGCGACTCATCAATATCAGGTAGTGCCATTTCTGCTTGAGATCGAAGAGTTGACAATGCCATGTCTTTGTGGAGCTTCTCAACCAGACCTAGCAAAACCCGGATGGGTGAGGCACATCCGGGTACGTCAGCTCTGTTCATGAGCATGCGCACAAACTTTGATACGCCTTGCAGTCCGATCTGGTCTCAGACTCTGGCAAAGTAGAGGTTGCTGGTTGTGTTGGAGCAGATCAAGTACGAAATAAATTAGTTATTTAATCAGCTATAGAATAAACCGGAAGTATGCTCTAACGTAGCGCTGGCTGAACTCCACTTTCCAGAAAGTGGAGGGGCCATGGCCCCTCGGCCACTGCCCCTCCGACGGCCCTGACGTAGTTGTTTTCATCGTTGTAACTGCAAACGAAGCTACATAGTCTGGCATAGCCTTTCTAAGAATAATTTACCTTTGAGTCACAACAGCTAAAGAAACGCACATTGAAGCTATGTACCTGAGAGGAAGACAACAGAATGAGTCTCTTTATACCGTCAACCTTGTCCTGAACTACTCCTAAATCAAATCCTTCCTTCTTTATCTGGAAGAGAAAGTGACTATCAGTCTGCTGTCACTATATGAGCTCTCTATTACAAAGTTCATTCAACCACGTATACACTTAATAACGAAAACAACAGCAGCAGCAGCAGCAGCAGCAGCAGCAAGAACAACAAAAACAACAACAATTATACGACAACACAACAACATACAACGTTTCGTGCTGCTATTCCTTTCTCAATGACATCTTCAAGTTCAGCTTGCGACACTACTAGGAATCGGTAGACAAAATCAGTCACCTCTTGCAGTCTCAATCTAGCCGTAAGCCACTGTTTATGTAGTCTGTAATTCATTATTCTTTTGAGAGAAATAATGGTTATTTCCATTCCATCTGTTGCAGGCAAAAACCAAGAAACCTAAGTATACACAGTATTGTGATATCATTAATTATGAACTGCTTTGCTTATATATCTTACTCTCTCTTGAATATCTCGAAACAGATCGTTTTCAGCAGTTTGGCTTACATCTACCAAACACGTTGCTTCTGGAGGCTTGTTTCGTAGTTTCTGTAGTTCCTTTTCGAGAGCAACTCGTTGAAGCTCAGCATTTTTGGCACTTGCTCTTGCTTGCTAATCAACCGGAAATGTTACAGTTAACAGTAACCATTTAATAGATAGCTATTATGCTCTACACGTCTTAATTGTTCTTGCCTTCTTAGAAGTTTCCTCTTTAATTGCATCACAGCTGGAACATTTCTCAGCAGAAACACAATCCTGATGGCATAAGAGCTCACAATGGTGTCCACACTGAGGTCTACAACGTTCACATCTGAAATAAAGCACCACATAAATCATATAATTTACACTAAAATTAATACTTAGCTGCATGATTCATAAAATAGCAAACAAAGCAGACAAACTAACTAACATAAAATAAATATGACGTGGCGATGCCAATCTTACTTTAACTGGCATTTGATTGATTGTATGTCTTGCAACATGGATGATGAATGGTGTGTTTACATGGTGGATGCTCATGTTGAATCATCTCTCTGTGTCATTAAGTCTTACAACCAACAATTTCCATTGCTAGATCAGAATGCATGTCTTACTTGCAATACAAGTCTTTTTCGGGAACATGGCATACTTGCTGTAAAGGATGACCACACCTGGAGAAACTTGAATTCAACATTTATTTTGCATTTTGGGTGAGGTTTTGATAAATGACAAAGATCACTACAAATAACAAATAGACAACAAAACGTAAAAATACCCAAAAATATTTTTGCAAAGCAGCATGCAGAGAGAATTCATCTAAGTTCTACAGTACTGACCTGCAGTGATGACCACAAGAGAGAAGAGTAGCGCACTTAGTCACGCACTTTGCACCATTTGAGGTAATCACCTACAAAGAATTGTGCAATCAGTTATTAGCAAGTGTAAAAGTAATGCAAACAAACCGGGTTGACCGAGTGGATCAAACAAACTAGAGGAAACACAACACCAAAGCAGTTCACTGATTCCATATGTTCAATGAGTTGCTGAGTTGAAAAAATCAAGTCTTAATGAATCCTTCCAACCCCCAAAATGTAAAATGTCGGGAATGTGGGGTTGGAAGGATTCACTAAATGATGTCTGGCTTTGGTTCATATTATCTACAGATCTTGTTTCTGTTATTTTTTATACAATCTCTACATCTATTTATTTTTTCAGAGAAAGAATTTTTAAAATTCTAGTTTGGTAAGTTTTTAGGAGCGCAAAAGCTCAACATATACCTAGGTTGTACATGTCTTCATTAACTAAGGCCTGTAAGCCTTTTATAAGCATGTCTAAGATTTAGTGAGTTTTCGTTAGCGTTAATCTTGTTTTTAGGTAACAGCTTTCGTTATACATGATTCAGAGGTAGTTTACTCAAGTGGTCTAGAGGTCTACGGGAACGGTACTATGGTATCCTAGCGCACGTTGCAGGAATATGGATCCTAATTTTTAGTGCCTTTGCATTGTTCTTTCTTTTGTGCGTGCATAATTGAATATGCAACGGCAGTTGGAATAGAATTGGATTAGTGTAGTACAGGGCCGTAGGAGCCGGTGCGGCTGGTGCGGCCATGGCCGCACCACTTTTTGTAGCCTCGCCTAGCCAGACCCTTCTCTGCGCGAGCGAAAGAGAGAGAAGAGGAAAAACAAACACATATAAGGAGGCATTCAATTTGAAACCAGACTGACAGACATTAATTGGAGCATTGGTCTCTTGCTTTAACGCGCACTAAATTAAAAGCCACGCCCTTTAGCGTGCGTTAGGCCGTACCACTTTTTATTTGCTTCCTACGGGCCTGTAGTAAAGTCAAAGATTATCACATACGGGATATGCGTTGCAAATGTTGGGTTCGCGTATAAATGGCTATATGTGTGTCCTGTGTGCGACGCAGATCGCAAAAAATTTCAGACTAGACCGGACAATGGCAAACATGCACAGTTTGGGTGATAAATTCTTTCATAAACGCGTTTGGCCTATCTGATTGGCTCTTTGTCCATTGTCTCTGGTTGACATGGACAAGCAATCGCAAATACTGCTCTATGATTGGCCCGAACAGTGCAATAGCGTTGATGACGGTCGTTGGATCAAATCTGCTTAAAAGAAACACAATTTTTAATTAATTAACATTGATTTCGGTTTCTCTAGTCACTAAAAGAATAGAGTTCAGGTAATTCTAAAGCCTTTTCTCAAGTTTCACAGCCATACCTAACGTACAAAAAGAGATATCCGTGGAGAAGACGAAGAAAGAAGAACAAAATTGGCGCATGGACCTTCGAGGCTAGCAACTGTTTTAGGTTGTTAGATGATTATTGATCCAAACAAAAATAAGATGTATTACACGACGCACAAACATTTCATTTCGTTGATTTTAAGATATTTTAGTCTTCAATTACTATGTTTTGTAAGCGTGCCCCCCCAAAAAAAGACGACCACGCCCCCACAACCCTCCATACCGGTTAACTGAGGCAATCCCTACATATATATATATATATATATATATATATATATATATATATATATGTCATTTGTTAGGCTCACTTTCATCCACGCCATACAGAAGCAGTTGACCAATGTGTAACAACACATCAATTTGCAGTGGTGACGTGACGGCCTCTCTGTCGACTTTCTTTCTCATGTCTACGAGCACTGTTTCCACAGCTTTTGTAACATTGATATGAAGGTCATCACTCTAGAAACATAAACGTATAAGCATGCAACGCTATTAGGCGTTTCAAAGTTGTTAGAGTTATGTGCATGTACTCACTTGTGCAAGCTCCGCACTTGATACCAATCTGTAAAATGTTTTCAATCCCGGAAAGTCGGCTTTCTGTAATCGAAGATTTTGCCCAATGTCTTTCGTATCGACGAAATACAACAACTTTTCATCACTGTTTGACCCACGTTTTTTTGCATAGTTCTGTCAAAATGTACAGTTTATATTATCTAGAGTCAACATTAGTCTAAACTTTAGTAATACATTCGGCAGAGTGTCTACTACAGTGACATAAATTCTATACGCGAAACATGTATACGACGTGCATATTATTATTATGATATTATTTACTGACTTTAGATAGTTTTATGTATACGCTGCTACAAGCAATGTCCATTGAAAAATTCGTATTTGGTATCTACAAAAATTTATATATATATATATATATGCTGTTGATCAGATTGTGAATAAGTGTGTTGCTTTGGTACACAATCATAATGCTAGAGTCACCACTGGTCCATGCGTATTATTTGCTTGCTAACATGCACGCATGCATGCAATACTCACAATATTTTTGGCAATTTCCAGTTCAGCTTGCATAATGGTCTCTCCTGTTTCACCATAAATGAATACACGATTTTCTTGTTCTCGACTTAGAGAAACAATGGCCTTTGTCTCATCTTCAATGTAAGGTACTGTTGCTCCTCTTTTACCAACGATTCCTGTTGTTCCTTCAGGAATGTCCACATAACTTTTAAGACGTAGACTGCTAGATTGAGAAGAACAAGAGATATACAAATGTTTTCCTGTACAGAAGCTCAACATTTATGCCTTGTAAAACTCACCGTTCTCTTTCTTCACCTCTCGCCTTGCTACCTCTTCTGAATGGCATGTATAAATATTCGAGGGCTTACAATAGCTATTTAGCTAACAATGCGACAACTGAATAGCCTTCTCGCTGAATGACGTTAGGCGTGCTGTTTTTGCTAATCAATACAATATCTGCTGACTCATCATGCATATCTTTTCCTGCTCAGCAGGAAGTACAATTGTTAATTCTCACTAGACACGTGACCATGCTAGACTTCTTGTCTTCGTGAACAGAAGGCTCTAGCTGCAGCAACTAGTAATTGCAGTACACTGTACTATAGATACTATAGCCTAATTAATTTAATCGTACGCTACTGTACATGCATCTCTCTGTCCCTAAAGTCAAATTCTCTCTCTATGGTATTATTAGTCGTTACTATGTAAATTATAATTATACAAATTAGCGTTGTTAGGTAACTGGATGGGCATGGCGTCATTTTACACTTTGGACGGCACTACTGCCGCTTGTCAAGAGGCACTGCTAACGTTTCAGTAGGTGAATTGCCATAGAAATACCTAAACCTACATTTGTTCAATAAACTCTAATTTTCCGGGTCTGCAGGAAGTGTAATTGACTGTGAGAACCAATTACTGATATCTAGACATCTGCATGTTGTGTTCTAGCCCAAGTCGGTTGTTAGTGCAAAGACGTCATGCGAAGTCACGTTTCATGCGCTCTGCTCTAGCAACAAGTTGCTCACGTCCGCTTAGTGAGTGACGGTCTCTAGATATACCTAGATAGTCGACGATGCCGATCTCTCCGTCATACATGCTCCGTGCATTCTTATGTATGGTATTAGAAGTGTACTGGTGAGTATGGCGAAAATCAATGGTGCATGATACAAAGAAGCTGATTACAAGTTTCACATCCTAGGAACTAACTACTGGTCATTTTTGTGACATGCTCTCCACGCGCATAGGCATGCATGCTAGCTGTTTCCAGGTGAAAGCGAAATTAGCTATAGTTATAGTTATAGCTACTTAGATTTCGATCACACCAGATTACTCAGATGTAGTTTCTTTCCTCTAGGGGCTGAGGTACACAAACACGGAATACGTGAACACAAAATACACAACACACACTAAAGCTACACACTACACACTTGTTGCGTGCTCTCTAGAGTCACCGTGTGACGGATAGGAGCTCTCAGACTCTCTGAAGAAACGATCGGCTTGTCGCGAAAAAGTACAAATTCTATAGGCCTATGTCTAGCATAGCTATCTAGATAGATAGCTAGACTTTGCTTCTAGGCACGTTACTGGTAAAATCTAACTCTAAATTTATTTGTACAAAGCGACTGCGAGACCATAAAGTCCATGTATATTATAATACAGATAGAATAATCTGTAATTATCGTCAGAGTATTACGGTATTTAGACGTTGCTCCGGCATCTATAATATGCAAAGTCATGTAAGTTCCCGTATAATTGTCAGACGGTTTGCACTCATAGCCGTTGCAGACAGGTAAATTTGTTGTTCAAGACCCAAATATGAATTAGAATGGTCTTGTAAATAGCTCTCCGAGACTCAATAATTAACGTTGGCTGTTTGGTCCATTGTCTGTGGTTGCTAGACATACAGTGGAACCATGCAAACACAAATACTGCTCTGCGATTGACTCAATGATGAGTCATTTTGACATTTTCAGCACACACACACACACACACACACACACACACACACACACACACACACACACACTTCTCTCTTATATTAGAAATTAAAAGATAATTTTTTATTTTATGTTTTATGTTATCTAATATATAAGGTTCAAATTGTGTGTGTGTGTGTGTGTGTGTGTGTGTGCGTGTTTTCGCGTTTGGCGGCCACCTCTCTTGTCCGTTTGCAACCGAAATTGGCACGCACACTCGGCACGCACAGGGAAAGGTTTGTGTAAAAGAATTAAAAAAATTATGTACCGGGCCCCCTCTCAAGGGGTCGACCCCCGTGTAAAATTTCTCGATGACGCAAACGCTACACATTCCAGTTCATTCGAACACACGCCCACACCAGTTCTGTGTAGACTGTATGCATCGTCGTCCTTCGTAAAGCTTCGAGCAATCGAATATTTCTTGCTGACGAAACTTACTCTTCTAGCGCTTTCGTTTCTCTCCAAATTCTGATTGCATTTGCACCGAATCCAACCTACACGTTCTCTTCAGCAAGCGCTACACGGGGAGTGTGTCGATTTCGATCGAAACGCGCGAAGAGCAAGATTCAAATTCATTCAGCACATCCGGGACCTCGCAACAAAGATTGCACGTGACGTGTCCACAGACCTATCTTTACACTACAGTATCTTGCCCGTACGAAGGACGGGCCATGTATACTATATCATATAAACATAAAAATTTATATCGTTTGTTTATTATTTTTTATAATATAAACATTTAGGAGACCATGCTGCATGTGTGTGCATGCATGTGCAAGTGCTATAGTAGGTTCCTGAACGTGCAAACGTACGTAGCCTAAAGAACGCATTCGCAATAGAAATTACAGACTTCAAACTTTGCTTCAAAGACTAACATCACACAATTGCTGAATTCAATTTACTTGCAATGTGCACAACAAATTGAGGTAAAAGTTGCTCCGATGTCTCTAAGACAAATACATGCTCACTTCTACCGTGCTTGTAGTCTTCACCTTCGCGACCAGGTAGAATGCGAGACAGAAGAAGCTTTTGAGACTCACCCCTCTTTCCATAACCCATGGCCACTAATGGATCTTCAGCAGTGCTAGTGAAAGCACAAAGTATTAAACTGACTTGAGTGATTGATGTGCAAGCGTGATCGACTTACTAAACACCTATGCCATAAGCAGATCCATGAGATTTTTTGATGTCCTTACCACCTATTTTGAAACCTTCCCTAATGATGGCGTCAATTGACGTATCTGTACAGATCGACAAACGTGTTAATGTCCAACTTGTCATACAAATGTGTTTGACAAATAAAATTGACATATTCTTAAATACAATACAAGAGGACAATTCTTAGACGCAAAATTTTACCGGAAGTTCCATGAAAAACAAATAGTTCATCCACAGGTTTCTTTTCAGCCTCAAATTGTTGCTTTTTCTTTCTGTATCGAATGTTGAGATCACCATTATCAACTACATCAACTTGCACAACACGAACACTCTTCCTGTCATGCTCTTGTATTCGGAACATACGATAAAACTGCATGAACAGATGTATGCCATATACAGCATGTGTCATTTGATTGCAGACTGTTTCAACTTATTCGCAAGTAACTGACCTGGGATTCTGCTTCCCGGAAAAACAACTCATCCAGTCGGTCTTTCAAGTTTCGAGAAGGAAGTAAAGATCTCACTTCAAAATGACCAGGTTTAAACGTCATTCCTGGCTCATTTGACGTACACGTAGTTGTTTTCATTGGTGTAACTGCAAACGAAGCTACATAGTCTGGCATAGCCTTAGAAATAATTTACCGTTGAGTCACAGCAATTAAAAATGCACATTGAAACTATAAGCTGTACCTGAGAGGAAGATAACAGAATTAGTCTCTTTAAACCGTTGACCTTGTCCTGAACTACTCCTGAATCAAATCCTTCCTTCTTTATCTGGAAGAGAAGTGACTATCAGTCTGCTGTCGCTATGAGCTCTCTAATACAACGTTAGTATACAGCACATACCACTGCACGTTCTACACAATCATACCTACAACACAAAACACAAAATAGCAAGTCAAACATTGTAACTAATATTATCAATAAAAACAGCAAAGTGTATATACTCATGACTCACTCTTTACATTTTCCTTTCAGAACTTTAAATCGCACCAAGCAATAACTTTCTTCGCAGTCTGAAAACTCACTCAAAGGCTTTGAATAGACTTCATTAAATGATGCATTCTGACATACAGTCCAATGCTTAGACAAAGTAAACCATACATACACAATACATCTATTAAACTGTACACATTTGTCTAGCAATCAATGCAAGCACTCAAACGCATTTCATTCACCCACGTATACACCTAGTTAATGATGAAAACAGCAACAGTAGCAGCAGCAGTAGCAGCAGCAGCAAGAACAACAAAAACAACAACAATTATACGACAACACAACAACATACAACCTTTCGTGCTGCTATTCCTTTCTCAATGACATCTTCAAGTTCAGCTTGCGACACTACTAGGAATCGGTAGACAAAATCAGTCACCTCTTGCAGTCTCAATCTAGCCGAAAGCCACTGTTTATGTAGTCTGTAATTCATTATTCTTTTGAGAGAAGTAATGGTTATTTCCATTCCATCTGTTGCAGGCAAAAACCAAGAAACCTAATTATACACAGTATTGTGATATCATTAATTATAATCTGCTTTGCTTATATATCTTACTCTCTCTTGAATATCTCGAAACAGATCGTTTTCAGCAGTTTGGCTTACATCTACCAAACACGTTGCTTCTGGAGGCTTGTTTCGTAGTTTCTGTAGTTCCTTTTCAAGAGCAACTCGTTGAAGCTCAGCATTTTTGGCACTTGCTCTTGCTTGCTAATCAACCGGAAATGTTACAGTAACAGTAACTTTTTAATAGATAGCTATTATACTCTACACGTCTTAATTGTTCTTGCCTTCTTAGAAGTTTCCTCTTTAATTGCATCACAGCTGGAACATTTCTCAGCAGAAACACAATTCTGATGGCATAAGAGCTCACAAGCATGTCCACACTGAGGTCTACAACGTTCACATCTGAAATAAAGCACCACATAAATCATATAATTTACACTAAAATTAATACTTAGCTGCATGATTCATAAAATAGCAAACAAAGCAGACAAACTAACTATTAAACACAAAAATAAATATGACGTGGCAATGCCAATCTTACTTTAACTGGCATTTGATTGATTGTATGTCTTGCCAACATGGATGATGAATTGTGTGTTTGCATTGTGGATGCTCATGTTGAACCATCTCTCTGTGTCATTAAGTCTTACAACCAACAATTTCCAACGTTAAATCAGAATGCATGTCTTACTTGCAATACAAGTCTTTTTCGGGAACATGGCATACCCGCTGTAAAGGATGACCACACTTGGGAAACTTGAATTCAACATTTACCTTGCATTTTGGGTGAGGTTTTGATAAATGACAAAGATCACTACAAATAACAAATAGACAACAAAATGTAAAAATAATACCAAAAATGTTTTTTGCAAAACAGCATTCAGAGAGAATTAATCCAAGTTCTACAGTACTGACCTGCAGTGATGACCACAAGAGAGAAGAGTAGCGCACTTAGTCACGCACTTTGCACCATTTGAGGTAATCACCTACAAAGAACTGTGCAATCAGTTATTAGCAAGTGTAAAACTACTGCAAACAAACCGGGCAGACCAAGTGGATTGGACAAACTAGAGGAAACACAACACCAAAGCAGTCCACTGATTCCATATGTTCAATGAGTTGCTGAGTTGAAAAAATCAAGTCTTAAGTCATGACAAAATGCTCTGATCACAATCTGAATCACCTTCCAGCAGCCCTTCCGTAGCAATTGATCGTTGCCAAAGAAGTAAACTCCACACCGGGCTCGTGATGCAGCAACACACATTCGATTGGAAGCAGCAAGAAAGCCAAGTCTCCTTGATCGAACAAGTGACACCAGCACAAAATCGTTTTCATCTCCCTAAATGAAAAGCAATTTTAATATTGATTATAGCTAAAGGCCTTAGATTTCTAACCTGGTATCTATCAATTGTTGAAGTAACAACATCTGTCGCCTTCATATGCTGCAGCTGTGCTCGTATCTCAAGTAACTGTGACAACAATAAGAAACCAGTTCTACAAACAGATCAAATGGATTAAACTGACCTGGCCCCTGTATGCTGATAAAATGGTAATCTTTTCAGGTTGATGCCCATTGAGAATTAGCCAATTCAAGACAAGCAAGAGCTGTTCTAACTCTTGTTTGTTGCACCAGCTTCTAGAATATTGGCTAAGCTCTTCTTTAAATGAATGTGTCCAAAAAAACATAGACCTCCTTACACATTTGCATGCCCAATTTCTTTTCACCAACTGTAACACAATGCAATTAGAAGAAAAGCAGACCAACAGAACAATTAGCAGAAGAAAAAATAATATTAAATAAAAATGAATAATATAGACAATAATAGCAAAACACATACAGGCCATGCAAACAAAAAGATAAATAGAAGATATTACAGAGGCCGTAGAAAGCATGTAGACAATACAAGAGATTGGAATCAAATTCATACTTCTTTATGTGTTTTCAAATCTGGATAAATGGGTTGAATCAGTGCAACAAATTCCTCTCTCATCCTGCATTGGTATCCCAGTTGGCTTAATGGGAGATGCTTTATGAGCCTTTCAAACATTGAAACATCCATTCCATGATCACGTTTCAAAGTATAGGATTGAACTTGAGGACGAAGTTGTTGGTGATCTCCAATCATGATCAAATGCTGAGCACTCGATGGCAGTACAGCTATAAGCTGTGCTTCCAAGATTTCAGCTGCTTCTTCAACAAGAATGATTTTGGGGGCTATCACATCTATACAACACGATTTCAGTTAGCAAATTGTGCACTGCAATGTAGATTCTCTTCTACCACTAGCTTTCATTACTTGATCATTAATGCACTGTCTATGATACACATTATCTTAATTTCTACATAATTACAGTAGTGTGCACATGTGTGTGTGTGTGTGTGTGTGTGTGTGTGTGTGTGTGTGTGTGTGTGTGTGTGTGTGTGTGTGTGTGTGTGTGTGTGTGTGTGTGTGTGTTTCACATACTTATAAGTGTAGAATTAATAGCAGCTCCAGTTGTTGTCATTCCAACAATTGAGGCTTTTGAAATTAGTTTTGCATAATCTTCAGCTTTCTGCTCTTCCAATTGCTTGGATAGCTTCGAAAATCAGTTAATATAGTACTTCACTTTAAAACACATGAACTAATCGCATTCTACCTCAGAAATTGAGTTCAAGATCTTCACAACCTCTTGTTGTGCTTCTTCTTTAAATCTTGACATCCAATATAAAATCAGTCGTGCGCGTTCTTCTACTGGTAAATGCCACAGATTGTCAACACCAATCACATCATTGCCATCAACATTGCCTATGACATGACACTACGTATTCATATAATGTTGTCTAACACACTAGACAAGATGCAGCCTACCTACTACATGAGGGAGAACACAAGCAAATGGCATTTTAGAAGAGCGAACGTCATCTATTTGTAAGAAACCTTCCTTTGGGTCTCGCCACCGATCAGCCAACTTAGCATTAACTTCAATATCTTGTGTCAAGCATCGCTTGTCAAAAATATCTTCAATCTCATCTTCATCATCCACGTACTCATCCAAACTAAAGTCAAGTTTGCATAAACAATTAAACTAGATTATATTTTAATAGCACACTACGTTTCCGATGGTTTGGATTGTGTAGAAGTAACTTGTTCACTGAGAAGATACCTGGGTACCTTCTCTGGTTGACAAACAGACAAGAAAACAGTACTAGCAGGTGTCCATTCAACCAAAAGACATGACAAAGTAGCTACAAAGTTCCACAACAATTCTAACAATCAATACATGGCAGCATGCAGAAAGAGAAAATAGTTATCGTGTACCTTGCATTTTAGGTGATTGCAAAAGCCTTGATTTAACATCTTTGATTTCCGCAGAATACTCAGAAATTGAAACTTGTTTAATTAGCTTTACTATCTCACTTATAGATGACATCAAAGATGAATCAACTAAGCCCACAGGACAACCTTGGCAGAGAGACTGAATTTGCTCCAAAGTAGCAACCTATAATACCGAGATTGTAGAACCCACCACACGCAATATTTGTACAAGTACAGATACACGTTTCTCCTACAGTAGTTAGATTGTGTATCTGCATGTGAAGCTATATATAAAAACATTTACCAACATCCAACATACACATATGCACCACAAAGAGTTCACCTAATAATCATCTAAAACCTCATTTAATAGCATAAGAAGACAGGTGCACATCTGTTACCTGTTCCGGCCATTCTAAGAAAGCAAAACTAGAGCAATTAAGCCAACTACACTGCTAAACAAGATTTACGTAATATGTAACAAGTAACCTATTTATTACGGTCACCCACAACAGAGGAAAGAGACAAAGTAACAATAGTGTTAGTCACATACTGGTAAGCCACGTCTGTGTGCATTCCCTTCACAGTTTCACTTGTTTTGGTCACCTCCACCACCACCATACACTTAGTGACCACCACCATGCACTTAGTGACCACCACCACCACCACCACCACCACCACAACAACAACAACAACAACAACAACAAGATAGAGCACTGAACAATCATTACCTCAATAAATCGATTGACACTAAAAACTGGTGCATTCTTCATTTGGTGTAGAGCAAGTGGCAATTGCTCTTTCAAATCAGTCAGTTGACGCTTAGTACCTTTGATATCTCTGTCAACAAAAGCATCACGTTTCAGCTGTAAACACAAGCAAATCATAAGCCATTACCAAGAAGCACCGTTTTAACAGTAATTAAGAGAAACTTAACAACCTCATTCAAATTGTACTGTTTCAATTTTTCACTTTGACTTCTTCCACCAACACGTACTAGATCTTTGCAAAATTGTAAGCAATCCTCAAGAAACTGATCAAGAGCATGATTCTTGTACGTTAACACCTATTCAGACACACACTAAATAATTGATTAATTCTTAATGTACTAACTTGCAGACAAACAAATACAAACAAATCAACAAGCTAATTATTAGACAGACTAACAACAACAGGCGCGAAAATAAAATAGATAAAATAGACAAATCATGATAATATCTAGAAAAGTATTGTTACCGACCAAAATGGGACCTTCTGGCTTTTCTTCATCCATTGACAAAATTAGTTGAACCAATTTGACACCAATAAAAGATTTACCAGTGCCAGGTGGACCCTTAATAGTACCCCAGATTAGGCATAATATGACAGAAAGTAGAGTAAGATGTCTACTTGAATAAGAGAAACTCTGTTCTTTAAGCAGGTTTTGATTGCTGACAGCTGTGTTTCATCAAAAGTAGTTGGTACACCCTGATGTACCAGATTTTCAAACTCATCTATTGGAGAACTATCTTCTCCTGACAAACCAATTGAGGACTCATGACTTGTACTAGAGGTATTCTTATCAAAGATACAAGACCAGTCAATATGGCCCTTTTGCAAATACTCTGGTGACTTTTGACTGGAGACTATGTCAACGAGCTCTTCTTTAAACGGCAGTCCACCTAAGCAATAAGCTCAATTAGATCATTCAATATCGCAAGAGCATGAAATACAGTGAACTCACTGCTTTTGTCTTTCAATGAACGAAGAACAGGCCCATATGCTCGATAGTATGATGGGCTCTCAGCCATAATGCCAACTCTCACTAAAACACCATTTAAAATTATGTCAATCAATGATGTTATCCTGCTACTTTAATTAATTAAATAGAAATGCAGTGACAGCTAGCCATACGTACTGGCTTTGTGAGGATTGGCACTGATATTTGCACAGCTTTGCAGCAACAAGACAACCTCAGCATCAGACAAACGATTGTGCTCACTACTCAGCGTCAAGAACACAATTCTAAAATACAAGTATATTACAAAAGCACAACACAAAATTTTCAATAAATGTACAAACAAATAACACTACATCTCAACACATACATTTACATCAGAATTACTGTCTAGATCCTCAACCAATCATACCCTTGTTGCAGTAATTCAGGAGTTCGGTGCGCAATCATTGCCCATATTGGTTCATCAAAGACAGCATTCGTACTTATACACACCAGATTTCCAAACATCAATAAACGACTGTAGCTAAACAGTTAACAGTTGTGTCCATACAATGTAAGTATATATAAGATAAAACATTCAAATTATTCAAGGTTTACTTCCAGTCAATAACTCTTTTGCCAAGAAATTTAAACCGAACAGACAAAGCCAAGCCTGTGTTGTCTATTCGAAGACCATCAAGATGAATCCTATAATATTTATTAACAATTTAGTCATTGTACGTGCACACAACACTACTACATAAACAAATAACCAACCTGTATAGTGCCATGTCTCGCTCATCAAGTTCACTTTTCAAATACCTCTGAATGCCCACTTTTAACTCATGAAAACAATCTTCACGAAGCAGACGGAAATATGTGTCTAGATAAGCATCCTCAGACTCATAGGGTCGATCAGTAAGAACAGTTGGTATATACACATCTAACATCAAAATTCCAAACAATACAGAATCTCAAGTTAAAGTAACCAAGTTCACCTTCCACTTGATTTCGACCTAACAGTTCGGTTACAGAAGGAACAATAGGAAGTTCATGCCAGTTGAGACTAGCCACATCCTCACTTGCACCAAATACAGACACAGCTAGAGTCCGAGTAGTTCTGAGAATAAACTCTACAGATTTCCATGAATCACAAGCTCTGTTGACGACGTCCTGGTTTAGCCCTTCATCTTGACTACTGGCAATGCAAGACACTTGGCCTTGATTAGTCTCATGATGAGCCATCTGTGCAAGATACTCAATAATTGGAAGTAAACGAGTACACCTCTCTGGAACAGATTGTATCAGTGCCTCCACAACTCTCTGAATAATGTCAGCTTCAGGGCTAAAGACAAATAAATCTTCACAAATAATAACTCTAAATGCTGCATAGAGTTCTACCTGAAGTATGAGTGAATATTACTCTTCACATACTTCTGTAAGATAGTGGCTGTAAAACGACTATTGGCTAAACTTTTCAGAATACGTCCCAGTCGAGCATCACTCCTTAGACAGTTACCAAAAGATACAAACAGACTAACGAGGTCAAGAATATCAGAAGTCATCCAACTAGACAGTTGAGACTGAGAGCATACGTAGGTCCAAGGAGGCATACATCTACATGTAATATATGAATTTGTGAGTAGTCCATTTCAACACCTCAGATACATAAAGTAGCTCCAGAGTGTGCCTTACCGAGTTATAAAAGCAATAGCATCATGAGGGTTCTGTTCTGCTTTCTCTCTGACTCTTTTAATGTACCGTTCCATCTCATCTTGTTCCATTTTTACAATTCTACCACAACCAAATGCAAACTTACAATAAAATATCTCTATCTCCGATGTGTCATTTATTATAAAAATAAATTAAAACAAGTCTTCAATAATAATAGACTGCTGTGCCAACAAGTGTGTGTGTGTGTGTGTGTGTGTGTGTGTGTGTGTGTGTGTGTGTGTGTGTGTGTGTGTGTGTGTGTGTTGTGTGTGTGTCTCACCTGACAACTTCAGGTGCATAACCTATACACGGATCTTTCTCAGACTGCTTGAATGTTACAACATCACCAGGATTAAGTCTTACACCACTCGAGAATAGTGCATTTCTTGGTATTGAAACCTCCATCCGTTTATCATCAGTCTTGATTTCATCAGTTATGCCAACTTGAATGTCTTTGCCTTTGAAACGCACAATAGTTCCCTCCACTCTCACTGCAAATACTTTGAGTGACCCACAAGCCTTCACTGCTCCAACTGATTGATCGTTGAACTTAGTGTCACTATTAACAGCAGACTCCTTGGCTGCATCCAAACATTCATTCCTTGAAAAAGTAGATTCAGTTTTACTAAAGGCTGGACGGTCTGAAAATTTGTGACTGGTCTGTGAGACATTCTCTTCAACTTTCATACTGTCAATTAAACTTTTTGCATAGTCTTCTAGACATCTAACAGCACGGTCACGCTCTTGTGGTTTGGACAACTTTGGCTTTTCCAGTGATAGCCATTTACAAACTTTGAACAGAAGCCCGTCAAACGAGGCATCACGTGACCGTTCACCCCACAGTTTCAAAAAAGTTTTCTCGAAGGCTTCCGACGCTTGTTTCTGATTTGTGGTAGAAAGACTCGTATACTGTCGTCGAATAGTTAGCAGTAATTTCTTTCTGGGAGAGTCACCACCTGCAGCTGCAGCCATATTCCTTGCCTAACAGTTCTTTAAGTTGATACAGAGATGATCCTTTCTGTGTACGCAGTATGAACTTACACAGTATGCATGCGTAAGTTCACAGCGAAGAGCAGATCAGTCCGGACAATGATCACGTGACTGTTACCGCGCTTCCTGTTCGCTATCCCTTGTTTTCGCTCAAATTTTGTGAAAGCCGGTGTTGTAATTACTCTGCAGAATTTACAGTACACTGTACATTTCAAATTCGCTGGATATCTTATGCGCCGTTCTAGAAAAGTATAAGAGCGAGTCGGAGCTAGAGGATGGTCGGAGGCGGTTCGATTAGGAAGCAATTGTATCTGGAAGACAGTGACACCTTCACTGTTTCCAACGATGGCATCAGCGTGCGCCACCAAAATTTGGTGGGGCTGCAACTGGTCGTTTTGGAGATATGCGCAATCACACAAACACACACACACACACACACACACACACACACACACACACACACACACGCACGCACACACGCACGTACACACACAGCTCTTTGTCTTAAAGATAGATGACAGCAACTGATGGTGTGGATTTTGTAAAAAGATGGAACCATTTAATTGCTTAAATATTAGATATTTTGAATTTTTAGACTTTATCCTGCACAACCTACTTGATAATTTATAACTTGATACTAACCAGCTAGTATAACCAAAGATTATCAAACCTAGGATCTAGCCAAACCCTTGTCTTCACTGTTTATGGTATAGCAAACACTAGCATAATATGGTCTGTTGACATTAGTTGTGATATAAACTTTGTAGTGACATACAGTATATTTACAAAAGAAAGCAATTTAGTCGTCAACACTCTACATATACTGCAGCTAATGATTCATAATACTCAATTCTTGTTGGTCTCTCTTCTCAGCTACAACCCCAAGAACATTACACAGGAAGCGGTTGAATTCAGTACGAAGAGAATCGGGATCTTCTTCTAGATTAGCGACAAATTGAGACACGTTGGCTAACCGAGATGCTGTAACACCAACACAACAACACAACTTGAAGACAAACAACAACAAACAAATAACCAAACCATCTCACACAACTGGAGACGTAAATTGCCTGCGGAAGAATCTTTCCTATTGAAAATAACCATGGCTTGTAGATCCTTCAATCCTTGCTGCTGAACAAACTGGCTATACCTGCACAAACACTTAACCACATTATCAAATCAGGCAGGCACGAAAGTGTGTGACAAGTCATTACCACAGTTCAATTTGCTTTGCATAGTTGCCCTGCTGTTGATCACAAACGACAACTACTCCATCTGTGTCCTTCCAGAATGCAGGCCAACAAGATTCAAACCTGTCAAACAAGTCATAGAAAAAACTAGCTGTCTATTCATATTGTGCAATTAGCAGTAGCTAAAATTCTAAAACATCATGTTTCTTTGCAATATCTAGCCCATACCTCATATAGCGACAAGTTAATAATAAACAAAAAAAACAAAAACAAAAAGTTATATTGCAATCGCTGTGCTCACCAAGTACATCTAACAAACAAATTAATACAAATACAAAAATAGGCAAAAAATAAACTAATGTGGCTTAATTTTTAGAAAACTATGGTTGACCAATAGCTAGAATCCTGCACTCACATTCCTTATTAGTGATGCCATGTTTGTTGTGCAGTAGATCGAAAGAACAAAGTGAATTTTTATATAGACAATCAAACACATACAGATTTGTGCACATACAACAGTATCATGATCAGCTACTACATCAACCTCTAATGCAAACCACACTAAATAATAAACAGGACTAAATATCAACTGAATTTGGTAAAATGTAAACAACAAAACAAACGGTCACCCGAACATGACGTCAGATAATAAGCAGTGACAGTCTGAATTTAATTAAAAGTTAAACCTCGGACTTCCTGCACAATCCCACAACTCGACTTCAGCTGTAACGTTTCTGCCACCAATGCGTAAACTATGTACAGGAAACTCCAGTATTCTGCAAGTCATCAGAGCGAGTTTCAACACACGACATCTACAATAGGTTACACACACTGTGGGCAATTAATTACACTCGCACCTGACACCTTGAGTAGGTCGATATGTGCCTGATGTACTTTCAGATATATCTGATAGAAAATTGGAGACAGCAGTTTTCCCAGCCTGACAAAATAGAGGTAAATCAGACATGCAAGCAAGCTCATTAACCGTCAAATATAAAAAAATTGAGTCTAATTACAACACGACTCGATCTAGCAGCTCTAAGACTAACTTCTGGAGGTCCGACCACAAGTAGTTTCACGGATACGCTCATTTCGAAAGAAAGCACGATAAGAGAAGAAGTGATAAGTGCTATACTAGAGTACAAGTTATGTAGGCAGCACACTAGGCCGTTGCTATGGTACCACAGCCTTGGAATTCCACTAACAGCGGTGTGTCGTGCAGCGGTACCGCAGTCATCCTCTAGATGTACCCAGTACTCTAGCACTAGACGGTTATTTTACATGACAACCGTATTGCGATATCAGCCGCTTAATCAATCAGTAGACATCGAGCAGCAAGAATCTGAAGTGTGGAGTAACTATCTAGTACTGTAGCACGTCTAGGCGAACAACAAGCTGCACGTATGACGCAACGGTCTCGGTTGTGTTCATGCATTTGTTGATGATACCAGGGTCCATACGACCATAAAGCTACAAGTTGCTGCAATGTGTATATACATTTGTCCTATTAATATACAGAGGATAGCTAGAAGGTCTACATGTCAAGACACTCATGATGTAACTAGGTAGCAAACGCTGTGAGGTGCCCGACTACGTTAGCAGATCGTCAATAGACTCTCCGGCTATCAGCTTCTTCTCCATAGTTACGAGTTTTGCAACGCCGTCGATGACTCGTTGAACCAACTCGACTTCAGAAAATCCGAGACGATCGCTGTTGGAAATATCGAAGATTCCGTCGGTAGACGCGGTATCCACGCCTCCGGTACCGCGCTTCTGCAAGCGCATGCGCTCTAGAATGTCGGCAAATCTCGGGTCATTTGAAAGATGAGTGAGTTTGACGTGAACTCCGGCTCTCAATCCCGTCCCCAGATTAGACGGACACGTTAGAATAAAACCTAAGTGCTCGTTCCACATGAACTCGTGCCCGTCTCGCTTGATTGCCTCCTCGAAGAGACGCAGACCATTGCAGAATCGCTCGAACACGCGTTTCATGTTACCACTCGACTCCATCGAGATCACCCGGTAATGGTCCTCCTCGTTGACCCACACGAGAAAGTTCTTGTCGAGGTTATGCCAGATACCGCGTGCGTCGGGCCAATCGCGGTCCATTCGAGAGGCGGTGAGAAGAGGAGAGACGGGCTTGTCGAATAGAAAATGGTCGTCGATAAGTTGCTGTTGTTCTTCTTCACTCATGCCCATTAGTGGATAGTACTTCCCTTCTAAACTGTCGGTTAGAGAACCGAGTGCCTTCTCGGCGATACTCTCGACTTCGCGTCGTTCCGCTCTCGTGCAAAACGGTGGTAAAGAGATGCCGCGAATGCTGCGGCCGGTGCGTACACGACACGACAGCACGTAGTCGGAATCCAGTTCGTCGACTTCGCATTGGATATGCGACGGGTCGAGGTCGGTAACGTGCTTATCTGTCGGTTGGAATCCGTTATGGCGTGCCGCGATGATCGGATCGAAAAGATCGGCGAACACTCGGTACGTCTCTTCGTCACCGGCGACGGCTCCGACAGTGAGAATGAAAGGGTGACCGGGATTGTCGACACCGGTCTGGATGGCTCGGTCGATCGTGAATCCGTTCGGCGTGGCCAACTTGGACAAACGCTCGTACGTTTGTCTTGTCAACGTGTTCGCCATGTGGTTGTTGTGCTTGTCTAACTTGGGAAAACTGTCAGCAACAAATGTGACTTTTGCTGTAGGAATTTCCGTTCGCTCAGGAACATCGGCAGCTTGAACAGCTACAGTATCCACTGTAGGAATTTTCGTTCGCTCAGCAACACCGGTAGCTTGAACAGCTAAAGTAGTCACTCTATAGACACACATTACGTACATTATCTCATACATTTTACATTTTTAAATGTACACGTGTATATTGAGATTCTTACAAGCCAGTCTTCATCACTGATTGTTTTATCAAATGTTTGTTTCTTACTTCGTTTTCATTTTCGTTGGCCACCTGCCTGTTGTAGACAACCCGTACGTCTTACTTGTTACTCGTATGAATAAAATAAATGGCGAATGTTACCGTTGCGTGACGGCAGTCGGCGTCGTGTTGGCATTCACCACTATAAACATGCATATATACAACATTCGCTAGAACCATACTATAGACAAGTGATATCATGTATCCAACTAATAGTATAAAGCGCCGGCGTAATAGACGTAAATAATTGTTACGTTACTGTCGTACGCTAGAGATAAACCTTTTTTCAGTCGTTCTCACCTGATTTGGAAGAGCCACAACCCATATCAAAGTGATACAAAATGAGCAATGCAAATTAATGTTCTACAAACAACGTTTGACCAATTCTGACGTCACAGATGAACACAAGTCCGGGGTATGATATTTTAGTCTGTAATAGTCTGATGATTCAAAACTTAAAACAGTACGTGCCCGACAAAATATGATGTAGAGCAATAACTAGACTCTAAGATCCTGGCAGATTAGTAAGCAAAAATAAATCTGCCAAACAGCTTGCATGTACGTACAGATCGAGAAGACTGCTAACTACAAATATTTTAGTCCAAAATGATTGTTCGATGGTTGCTTGCTTAGTACAGCTGTTTACTACGCGAGAGTCGAGGACTACCATACAAGACAGATTAGCCTGCTATGCGGCTTTGGCGAAAGCTATACCCCGTCTACAGGCACGCGCGCACACACACACATGCACACACACACACACACACACACACACACACGCACACGCACACGCACACGCGCACACGCTCGCGCGCACACACACACACACACACACACACACACACACACGCTCGCACACACACACACACACACACACACACACACACACACACACACACACACACACACACACAAGCACACGCACGCACGCACGCACACACACACCAGTCCGTCTTAACGTTTGCTAGACAATCATGCAGAGATAGGCGCAGCCAGCAAACGAAGGTCTACCTATTGAGAACGGAAAAGAAGTAAACAAGCGAGTGACGAAGCAAATGTGCATTGGCTTTAGCATGTGTCACATACGGAAATTACCATTTTGGGTTTTGGTGTCGCAACACGTACAAGAAACAACGAACATGGCTCTCAAGGAAATGTTAGCTGCGGTATTCATCGCTCTCTCTTCAATTGGAATTTCTGTAAGTATCGCAGTAGCGTAATACAGACTGTCGCCTAGAGCTATACCAATAGTAGACCAAGACTAGTCTACTCGAACCTACAGTACTGTCGTACAGCTCGCCTACATGCAGACTTCTGCACGATTGGATATTCTTTGTTGTTCGTGCATCTGCATTCCATGAACTTCAGCACAAGCCTAGATAGATGGTATGCAGACGTACAAATGATGATTGTAGGTGCATGGTAACAGTCAAGGAAGTAAAATCCAATAGCTTGCCAATATCTACTGTAGCTACACTAGCAGTAGGTGTGATGTTAGCCTAGCGTCTTTGTCGGTCATGTCGCGTAATCCTCACCAGTTATCTAACAGTTTCCTACTCGATGGCGACCAAGTAGCTAGGAAGACGATGAAATCCGTGATAATTCAATGGAAGAAGCTGGCAAGACAAAACGCGTAGTCGTGTGTGCGTAAGTATTTATCTTCCTTGTTCTTTTTATGTTCAATTTGCACCATGTGTACATGTGCTACAAAAATTAAAAAAATGAATAGTATCTAGAGATACGGCGATAGCAAATGGCCTAGGTTGCCACGTGCACGCGGTCTTTTTGTACAATAATTGATGTTCCGTTCTAGAAGGGATAGTTTAGTGTTCTAGGAATTGAACCCACTAGCATCATAGATCATATTTCAGTCTAGAGAAACATCAAAAATCAAAAGAAAACTGTGTTTCTTCAAAATTCGAGATCTGTCTCAAACGGCCATGCAATATGATGCATGCAATCAGGAGACTCGCGGCCCAACCGTACTTGTACATGCACTATGCATTTAGCTAAACACCTGCATTTAGTTATACACATGCATTGGTGTACTTTTCGATGAATACTACGGATAAGTGGAACCGTACGTGCAACTGTGTCTCTATTTTGGGGGAGGCGCTTCGGGCACCTGGACAGTGCTAGCTGTAGAGACCGAGTTTGTTTGGCAGCTTCGTTGTGTCGTCGAGTTAGAGAGTAACTAGATAACATAGTACGACAGGTTCCTTGATGAAATTCAAGGCCGAACAAATACTGGCAATAACTTCGAGTTTTTAGTAAGAGTGAATTAGACGGGACTTTGAAAGAATCACGTGACTCAGCGAATAGCGGACGCAAAAGGCTTGGCGCGGCTACAAAAATTTTTAAAATAGGGGGTCCAGTTGTATTAGTAGCCACGCCCCATAGCAGCTAAATCTGTATTTGACCTACGGACCAGTGAACCCACTTCAACCTGTACTAGGGTTTTTCTACGCTAGTCACTACGTCTATAAGTCTGGAATTGAACGAATTATCCATCAATCAAAGCACTAGAGTACGCGTACGTTCACTTTACTAGCACAACAAACAATAAATATTTCGGCTGCGGTGGGCGTGTGCCGCTAAAGAGACGGGTACTGACATGACAGTCACACCCAGGACCCCTCCCCTCTATCCATTGCTCTACACCATTGTTCGCCGATGTGTTTCACAGCCTAGTTGTTAGGCTTACTAGTGGTTAGCGACAATGGCTACCACTCCATGGTTTGGGGGTTCAAACCCCAGTGACGACAGTAAATTATGAAACTTGTCTGTCTTTCTTTCTCATGTTTCTCTAGCTTTATCCATGAGACTATGACTCGTTTCAGTCGTTGGGGAGTTTCTGAGGTCTGGCGAACGGTCCGTTGACGATGACGTTCAGTGCTTTCCTGGTGGTCGTTGATATCCACTAGGCGTGCTGTCTACGAGTTCGCGGTCACCGTAATGCCTGCAATCTATATCGAATTGGCTAGTCATTGATAGCCGTATGGACTGCACGGAAACATGTACCCTGCTGGGCTCACCTGCCGGGTTGGTGGACGCCCAGATGGGGGTAAAGACCCCACTTGCCCATTATGGAGGGGCATAATGACACATAATAGATAAATAAGTAAATAAATAAATAAGAGTTTCTTGAGGAGTTGCAGAAAGTCAGGCAAATTCCTATCTGTGAGAGACAACGCCTTGCAAGGATCTTTGTGAACAGTGGAACCCTGAAACTTATCGGTGATCTCACTACTGGCCCGCACGCTCGTAAATTGATGTAAATAGCACGTAAATCGACTCTACGATCATCGTATTGAAACCGTAAATTACGCCTATGGTGCTCGTAAATTAGGCGTATTTATTCGTAAATGGCCGCTTTACGTTCATTTACGGTCATTTACGTTGCAATTACGGGTCACTTACGATTGTTTTACGTATATAGGGTTTACGACTCGATTTACTCTAACTTACGTCAATTTACGTTGTGAAAACGGTTCATATACTGGGCATTTACGTAAAATTTACGTCTAATTACGGCCTAATTACTTTTCAATTACGGTCGTATACGTAGCAGTTACGTAGCATTTACGACTGAGTTTCGTCTAGATGCATGCAATAACGCGAGAGTGCCAATTGCCACACCGATATGCAAAAATTTCCTTTATTATCAAAATAATTATGTTAATTACAAAATGATTGTGAGTCACACTATACCAGAGTATCTATATACAGCTATTTTTAGAATACCTGTCGTTTAGCTAGAAGTCCCAGCGCCACGGGGCAGCCCATTGTCATGATTGTTCAAAAGCATGCATCTGTTGCTTGGAAGTGGGTACGCTACCTGCAGCCGTCGCTAGCCCTGCAGCTTGGAAATCTATTTCACCTGTTACGTACCACAAATTGAATTTAAATATTGTGATAATGAATTACAATTGTCACGTGCACGAGAAATACGTAGTTCCGAGCTTGCAATTGGCGACAGCTGCAGGTTTCCCAAACCTTCATCACCGACTGCCTGTTCGTGATCAAGAGGTGGATGTCGTGATGAGTCCTGCGTTGGTAACGTGGCGCGAGATACGGATCTGGAATTCCTAGGATGACGAGGCCGTCGCGATCGTCTAGATGCACAGGAGACAAAATTTATCCCAAAAATGCATACAACAGTGCAAAAAGATAAACACTTACGCTGTGCTATATTCATGGCGTTTTATGCGCTGCCGAATGTCTTGCATATCCTGCGCAAAACGACTTTGACCACAGGCCTGTTCTACATATTTATGCCTACTACATCACCAAAACTTATCATGTTGACATTACTTTTTGAATCGAAGTTTAGCTCATAGAAGCCTTTTTGTACATCTCCTCTAGAGAAGGTTTTGCATATACATTGTGTTTCCACAAGCACACTGATAACTGTTGCATCAAGTTTTCAAAAGTCTGTTGAAAAGTAATAGCACTTTTGCTACTTGTTTTCAAAGCGATTATTCTCAAAGTTAGAAAACTTGATGGCGATCAATAAAATGAATATATGTATATTATAGCGGAGGTATATTTATTGGAAACATAATACATGCACCGGCGTAGGATTGGGAGGCTGGGGAAGGCTGAAGCCTTCCCAAACATTGTGAGCGGGTTATTGTGTCAAGTAGAAACACCACGCTTTAGTAAGTTTTTAATTCAAGTGAAACATTCGACTGAATTGTATAAGCTTAATGTGACGGTCACCATCTGTTTGATGGTTCACAACAGTATTTAATTCTGTATAGTGAAACTATACTTATATTATTACTTATCAGAGTGATTTACGTTCTCCTAACTCTACGGGTACGTGACTGGTAAGATGCTGTAGGTAGGCAAGGTGAACATGCTTTCATGTCTTCAGAAGCAGAAAGATCTTTCTCCTATTTGCGAAGGATGAAATAAACAAATCTTTTAGGCTATCACTATGGTATTTGATTTAATATGCTGGTAATTATTAGATGCTTAGTCCATCTAGGCTTTAAGCAAAGATTGCAAATACATATTAAATGATTTTGAAGTTTGGTCTCTGTTTTAATTCTCTACAGCAGTGACATACCGACAACACCAGTGAATTGCAAATTTTATCTACGTTACCTTGTATGCATGTGTGTGTGTGTGTGTGTGTGTGTGTGTGTGTGTGTGTGTGTGTGTGTGTGTGTGTGTGTGTGTGTGTGTGTGTGTGTGTGTGTGTGTGTGTGTGTGTGTGTGTGTGTGTGTGTGTGTGTGTGTGTGTCTGACTCTGTCTGTGTCTGTTTGTGTATGCTTCTGTCTATCTGGTGTGTCTGTCAGTTTGTAGTTGTGTATCTGTGTGTCTGTGTGTCTCTCTTTACCTGTGTGAACTTAGCATAGTAGCCTAGGTGAAAATGTATGAAGGTATGATGCCATACCCTAGTACACTACGATGTATTTGAATAATATAACACTACTAGACTAGTCCTTGAATCTTGCTCTAGTTAAACACACAAGTACAGCAAACAACTAAACAAATAAAGACCAAGTCATGTCTCATTCTGTAAGTGTTAGAATTGCTTTGATGCATAGATTATACTGGTGTGGCATTTGACTGTTTGCTGCTGGCTATCAGATGGACGTCTTCTAATGTCAAACACAATTGGCCGTCTGCACGGTTGAGTCGATCAGCATTGCTAATCGGGTGATGTAGCACTTCCTTTGGTTTTGAAAGATAGGATAGCTGTAATAAAGAAATTTAAATTGTGTGAGGGTAAGTGGTGGTTGGAGATGAGGGTGTCTGTATGCTTGCATGTATCAAAGGGAGTCCAACACTCTAACATTTATCATTATTCACCTCTGAGTAGTGAATAATGATGATTGTTGTTGGAGTGTTGGCGAATGATAATAGGGATCATACAATAATGTGTTATTTTCAAACCTGTGTTGATGGTCTTGTGCAATCTATAAAGAAAACAGCAACTAAACTATAGCAACAAATGATGAAATTGTAAAATTCATTGTCAGAACCTATTGGATCACGTGTAGTATTAATCACTTGGCAGTTTACTGTAGATTGCGTCGATTTCATTGCCTGCAACAACGAAAGCACACGTGATCATTAACAATCCATAATATAATTTCATCTATTCCTCACTGAATTATCTATGTCACTCTGTTGTTTATCCAGTTGTCTTCGTAGTTATCTGATTTCAAATCTTTTTGCGCCATCAGTTTCTGGCTCATCAAAGTGTTCTACATGGTTAGCAGAATTTGTGTTTGTCTCTGCAGACTCAATTGGCAGTTGTGCTGCCTTCGCCTGACTGTCGGCATAGGAATGAGCTATTTGTTGAAGTTGTTTCTCTTTTTGTAAACCAGATGTGGAAGTTGTTAGTATGCTGGATGCCCGTCTTAGAAAGTCAAGACTGCTTCTACTTTTGCTTTGGAAGGTTGGTTCACACAATGTAGGTGTGACGGGGAGGAGTGATTTACTGTTGCATTGAAAGTCTACATTTGCTGCATTCTGATTGAAGTCAATGGAGGCGTTACAGCTGATTCTAGCTTCTGTTTCTCTAGTGTGAGGGTTGACTGCATCTGTGAGTTTCCGTTTCCGTCCTTGCCGGTCTTTCATTGTTGAGTTTTCGTGTCTCATGCGGTCAGCCTTTATCCCCACTCTCTTGCTATGAATTGTCTTACGTTTCTTTCGTGGTGGTAGTTCACTTACTGTTTGTTCACTTTTTGCTTTTTGCTTTACTCGTTTGGCTTCTTTTACCAGTCTTCTGGCTGTTGCTCTCTTCGAGGATTTGCTGCGTAATGATGGTAGAAGCAAGAGGCCTTCTGTTGACTGTGCATCTGCTCTTTCAATTTTGTAACAGACTGTCGAATAGCTATTGCCAGACATCGTAATGCTTCCACGTTTTGACTTAGGTATGTAAGACGTTCTGCCTCCTTTATGGCTTCTCTTGCATCCAACTGAGCATCCTTTAGCTCTGTGGCTTGTCTCTACACACAACACAACAGCGTTAATTCAAGCTGTAAACCCACAGTTTCACTGTCTAAGTACACTTAAGCGGGAATGAGCATGGTGCTAGATGTAACTTCAGGCCCGGATCCCGTTATTTTTGAAAGAGGGGGTTGACCTGGTAGCAGTTATTTATAGCATTACTAAGTTTCTCTTTTCCAATGAAATTATTGAACCACGCCTATTGGAAAATAGGAGGTTGAAACCCCCTGAACTCCCATCTGGATCCGGGCCTGAACTTGTCTGAGTTAATAGCAGATGGCCTTATAAGTTAATATTTCTTTTGGACACAATACATACCCTTCCTTCTGGCAGGCAGTGAAGCACGCTGCTGGCTGATTCAGTACAATCTTGTTCTGTAACCATGGTAGAATCTGGTTGGCTGTCATAGTCCAGACTGTCTACATTGTGATCTTCCACAGATTCATGGTTGCTACGAAATCTAGAATCAAGAGCACTTTTGTCTATTGACAGGTATGGCCCCTCTAGATAGCTGGTAGGCAGATTCTTCCAATCCCACTCTTCAACAAGGCGAAACACAGCAAAAAGTGCTTGCATGGAATTTGTTCTTTTTTCCAGTCTGTGCAAGTACATGATGGTAATTTCTGAAAAGATCCGAATTCAACAGTATGCCAAACATCTTTTTTGAACTGTGACTTCACATGAAAGACACCAGATCTAATAGGATTGCAGTAAACATCTTCAGCACAAAACCTGAGAGCAGATGACTTCTTTTCAAGACAATGAGCCACAATATTAGATGGTCTATTATTTAGATATGATGGTATGGATTTGTCATAGGAACGATAGTCTGAGCTTGCTTTATAGTTTAGAAAAAGATATCTTTCTCTTTGATCTGGTAGGAAATGGTGAATGAGAATCTCGATAATGCTTGATAGTGTCAGGTCTCTCTTCCTTGGCAGATACGAATATTTCATAGCTTGTTTTGAGCCTCAGTCCCATTGTCTGTTTCAACTGCAGCATGATAGGAGTTGTCACGAAAACATCGAGCCCATTTCTAATCAGCAAGCAGACATTTAGAAGCACAACTATGTATCAGAAACCTACTAACAAACTTCTCTGACATGTACACAGATATCACAAACTCGCATGTACGGACACACATACACAGACAGACACAGACAGACAGACAGACAGACAGACAGACAGACAGACAGACAGACAGACAGACAGACAGACAGACAGACATGGCGCCGCTGCTGAGAGAAGAGAGGAGAGAAAAAAGTCAAAATACGAGAAGGATTGTCTACCAGGTGGAACTGCTGTCAGTCTCATTCCTCTGGTTATGGAGCATTTTGGACGCTGGGGTGTCATGGGAAGAAACTTCCTGCAGAAACTAGCAAAGAAATCATGTGACGAAATTGGTAGACCAAACGCTGCAGAGTTCCTTGACTTTTGGCGAAAAAGATTCTCCCTTCAGCTGCAAAAATGCAATGCCAAAGTCATACTGAGGAAGATGGCAAGCTTGTCAAGTGACACAAGTAGCGCTAAGTACTCAACCCAGTTCTTTAGCCACTAGGCTGACCTGGGTTATCTTTTAAGTTAAGTTGTTACTGTTTTTTAGTGCTTTTTCCTGTGTACTGTAGCACCTAAAACATTATGTCATTGCCTAGCACTCTTTGTATGATAGATGAATGTTCGAAAATATATGTGAAAGACAGACAGACAGACAGACAGACACAAACACACACACATGAGTCTTACCTCAGGAATACACAGCCACTTTCGTGACAGCCACTGGTTGACTTGGTCATGACAATGCCACACACCACTCTGCTTTAAGTTCTCTTCTTCTTTTCTGTAAAAGTAATCAATGGCTTTATCAGGCTCTTGGCATGGAGGGGCATACGCCATCTTTCTCAGTATTTCTAACAGTGATTCACTCTCTGTGGTGTTTAATCCATGCTTTAAATCTCTTACCCATTGTGTCCACGCTTGTTCCCTATGAAAGTCACACAGATACAGGGTTGATTCTGGATAGGATGTAGTGAGGCCTGTCATTTGAGCTTCTGAGTAATCAGTCATCCAAAATTGTGGTTTCCAGGCTGAGTTCCAATTTTTGAGGATTTGTAGTGCTTCGGCAATTTGTTCAGCTGTTTCATGCTGTATTACAAAATCAGCAACTACTGTGTAGTTAACGTTAGTTTTTACACAGATAAAGAAGAGCGCAAGATCATACTTGGTTGTTTCGTATGTTGCATCAATAAGACTGATGGTATTGCCATAGCGTACCAATAAATCTTGTTGCCACTTTTCTTGATGGACATACAGCATGTGTTGCTGAGATTGAGAAGCTGTTGAGCTAAAGGTAATCGGTGCGTCGGGCCTGGGTTTGCATGACTTGCTAAAATTGTTTTTTGACAGACTGACTGATTCATTATTTTGTGTATCTGTACAGGATGAAGCTGTGTTTAGAGGGCCCTTTACATTTCTGTAAGGTCGGAAATGATACTTAGTACCAGGAGATTCTATTTGCCACCGTATAATACTCAATGACAAATTTTCTTGGTCTAGTTTTGATAGCTTGAGTTTCTGTTTTGCTAAATAGATGTGGTTCTTTATGTCAACACTAGAGGGATAGTAGGCTCTGTTTGTCTCCTCAGGTTTTATACCTTGATCAACATTTAGTCTGGTTTTTACGAATCTTCGTAAGGCTGCTTTCACCTCAGTCACTTTGGTTATTCCATCACAAACAATGTTACTGATTTCATGTATGATTGCAGGGTGAACTGTTTGTGCAAATCCTGCAGCTCCTCCACAAGAATGATTGGAATGAGCATCAACGTCAGGAAGTGAAGCAAAATATCGTTTGGTGTAGCTGGCTGTACCACTCTTCATTGCATTCTGCACTTCCCTCACTATGGCTGCTCTTGCCTTCTTGAAGTCGGACGTTGTAGATGGGGTATCATACGGTAACTTGAAATCAGGAAATCTAATGACTTGTCGAATGCTAATATGGGCTGTGCATCCTTTTTTCTAGTTGTCTGGAGTAGGAGACGTTTCTTTCCACTGCCACCGCTGTCTCTGTTCCTTGCTGAATACGTCTCTCCAGACTTCAGGCAAGAGGGACCAAACTGACATTCCAGCTGCTTCCTTCCACAGAAACAGAATGGTGTGCCATCAAATGGAATAACTATCTCACCAGCTGAACACTGAAATAGAATCCTCGGAAGAGTTTTCTTCAGCTCTGCTTTAGACTCTTCTTTCAAAGATTGGCAGATGTCTGCTACTGTAGACGTTCGTGTCACAAACGTAGATGTGGTAGCACATTGATGTGCCTGGAGCAGAGCTTCGAGTGATGTTTCTCCATCAACATAACCACTAACACAATTTCCATCTCTGTGAGCTCCACAGATACTCTGTGACCAAATAGGAAGTGACATGCCAATATATGTCACAATCACTGTCTCCAGTCCTTGGTCTCTCACTGTAACCGCGTTCAAATACAGTAACACCGTCTGCTTAGCTACAGTCCCTCACTTTTTCTGGATCACTGAATGTTCACAACTAGTTTAATTTATTCCTTGACAGTCAGACACGTGCACACCCCACACTCCTATTTTGGTACGTTTACTAGAACTGCCACTTCTTCAAATGGGCACCGGTTTACACACTTCACACAGTAGCGATTTCGACTCTCTTGCTTGTTACAGTTCAATGGAGTTGGTTTCGCGCGTAATGGTAAGGCTTCGTGTCACGTGTCAATGCACGTGCTGTGCGTGTACTGTACACCTACGGGTTTGTAGTATAGGTTCGTCAGCGCACGCAAGCATTATACGGGTGTGTGGATCGGGGACGTCACTATAGCCAAACCCCAATCATGCACTACATAATTAGATAGATATATTCTTAATTGCTTACCGTGTATTGCAACCGGTCTTCGTTGCCTTTCACCAGTTCTAGCGAACCATCCATTGGCACAAAGCGTCTAATGACACCTCAACGCTTATCAACCGCAATTACGTACACTGCGTAGACCCTCCCATGGGCGGAACCTTCAGTTCACACAGATTGACGGCTCCGTCAAACCTTTGCTTTCTAGCTAGCCTTGTGTAGTACTCTGTATACGGCTTACACACATTTGCATGTACTGAACGGAGGTATTATTCTTAATTAATTAATAAAGATGAATGTTCGAGAGCTCCTAGACTATAATGTCAAATATAACGGAGTGTAATCACGCAGTGCAATCACGCAGTGCACGTGTCATTATGACATAGCGATGTTGCGTAAATCGACGTATTTAAATAGGACGTAAATAGACGGAAAATACGAAGACGCGTAAATCTTTCGTAGTTTACGATCTTCGTAATTTACGTCGCAACGTGCAAGCGCAAAGCTACACTTCAGACGTAAAATACGACCCAGGATCGTAAATTACGAAAAAATTACGTGTCTTCGTATTTCACGTCTATTTACGTGCTATTTACGTCGATTTACGAGCGTGTGGGCCAGTCGTGTCGATCTTAACACGATCATTAATTCGTTGAAGAATGAACCAGATATGAGTGAAATCAGTTATCTGGTATGCTTCACAGTGTCCAAAAGGCGGGACCTAGTTAGAGAGACGAAAGTCAACCAATTCTCAAACACCGACATGGAGACGAAGGCTGGATATGGAGATTCTCACACCTCGACGTGCGATCTCACTGTTGCTGGAGGTTAGAAAGGGTTCATCGGGCATTCGTATGTGAACTCCGACTTCTCCGGCATCTGTTGGCCATTTCCTGTTCGGAGAGTTGTGAGGTCACCATTAATCGGTTGAAAATGGAACTTAAGTTTAAGGTCGAGCAGACCAGGAGACTGGAGAAGAATCGTAAGAGACTTCGCCAGAACGGTTTGTTTCAACGAGATGCTGGACGGTTTTACAGAGAGTTGGGTAAGCAGACTATCCAGGTCACTCATATATCGACTATATCTGCAGGTCATGATATCGTAGATAGCAGATGCGATTTGATCTCTTAGCTGTTCAATGTCAAAGCAAGTCTAAATTTGTGGACAACTCATAGATTTGTCTTGTGTGTGTCAGCCTCATGCACATGCACTGCTTGATCTACTGCCCTGGATAATGACATAATGTGTTACTATAATAGCTTACACAATTTTTATATAGATTTTGGTTTCTGGTGTCTTTTTTAGTGTACGTTTCATCGTCTTTGAATTACGAGTAGCTGCACTTACAGCCCACAAACCTTTGCGCATGCGCAATTTAGTAGAAAGAGCTTCCTAGTGATTGCTTGAAATCAGCTCAAGTGTGCATGTGCAACCACGTGAGCGTGCCTCTTTGTTGACATTAAGTGTTAGCAATTAATAATGTCTGCATTAAAAATATTCTAACATACGGAATTGCAGTAACAACTAAATGCTTGTTTTGTAGATCAAATTTTGCAATTTTGTCCACACAATACTTGAAAACCTATTGTTGTTGCTACTGTTGTGCTCTTGTGCCAACAGTGACTGCAGCTTGAAGCTGATCCTGAACGTTAGCTGTATGTGCAATGGACATAGGCCACACACACACGCGCGCGCGCGCACACACACACACACACACACACACACACACACACACACACACACACACACACACACACACACCAGGTCACTGTTTAAGCAAGTTCAACAGTTGCCTTGACGCTAAGCTGTCTTCCCCTTGTGTAGTCTAACACGCGTGGTAATATGTGTGGATCACATCACATGACCTGGAACATAGTTGCCACTGTAAAGCAAATAGTAAGGCACTCTTGGCCTTACAGTGTGCGACACTGGCAACTTTGTTTCTGGTCATGTGATCCAAACGTACGTACAACGACATGCCTTAGACTAGGTAAGGCAAAGATGGCCTAGCGTGCCAAGGCTAGTTTAACAGACGGTCAGTTCTAGTACCCTAGTTGAAGCATACATCATGTCATGCCATTGTCATATAGTATCAGCACCAAGGAAAGAACTGTCGATAAACAGCCAGATAATGGCAACAAGACAAACTGTACATATACGTAGAGATATGCTAGCTGTATGTACTTGTCTTACTTGCTAGTTCTCTAAAGCAAGCATCTGCCATTCTTCTTGTTTTAGGTTATTGTCATAATTGTGAAGTTATGTCTCATTTCGTGCTGCTATTACTTTCGAAGAAGGTATTATTTGCGTAGGACTGTGCTATATCATCAGATCCCATTTCACAGTCACAAGCAAAGTCCATCGTCTGGTTACCCAAGTCATCATCAATTTACAAACCAGAAACAGCAATCTATGACACTTCCTGAGAATCCAATGGTTTCCCCAGATCAACCACCAGAATATTCAGAACAACCTTCCTATCCAGGAGATAACTACCCATCTCCACATTACACCAAACTGTGAACTAACAACACTTTGGGACTAAGGCACTGAATATAGTGTGCCTTGGGTATGTGCGATATGTTCTATATATCAGATAGAACTACTATTCCCGCTCACGCTCTCTTACTCGGGTTCCCGGACTAAGTCCGAGTCCCGTACTACCACACTCCTTACCCTCTCCTCAAAAAAAGCACAAAAAGACAAAACAAAAAATTAGTCATATTGTTAACTGCTCAAAAGTGTACTCTCTGCAGCTATCTCTAAAAACAACAACACTAAAGTCATCTCGTTAGCTACTTATATGTCTAGTCTCTTCGGTGCCTTCCTCACTCGTTGCAACCTCCAGAGTTCCGTCATTTGGGGTTCCCTCTCTTCCGTTCTAATAGTATCCGCTGGTCTGAGCCGAGATTCGTTGTTCCCCTTTGGAGGGATTTCCCCCTTCTCTGTCTGGTTGTCTGTTTGTACCGGCGTCTGTGCCGAAACTTGTTCGCCCTCCTTTCCTTGAGAATCTCCCCTCCGCTCTTCTGTTTGTTGATGGGTCTCTTCTTGTCTCTCCCCGTTTGTTGATGGGTCTCTTTTTGTTTCTCTTGCGCGTGTGCCGCGGGCTCGCCAACATCTCCTTCGTATATAACTGGTCGTTTGTCCTCCGGTGTGCAATTGGTGTCCGCCACATTTTCCTCACGTTTGTATCTGGCTTTAATGTGGTCCTGATGCCGTTTCACGATACGTCCATCCTGCAGCCGGCAAGTAAACGATAAAGGACCGTGCTGTTCTCGAATCTGTGCTCGAATCCATTGGGAACTAGTTCCGAAATTGCGGACATATGCATCTTGTTGTGTGCTAAATGACCGGTTCCGAGCCTTGTTGTCGTGATGTTGTTTCTGCTCACTTTGCTTTCGACGTACTCTCTCTGCAATGTTTGGTTTCGCCAAATCTACTGAGGTCTGCGGTTTTCGCCCAAGGAGTAGCTCGGCTGGTGTTATTCCCGTTGTCGTGTGAGGCGTGTTCCGGTAGGCCATTAGCACTCGTTGTAATTTTTCCTGAAACGTTCCTACTTCCATCTTTTCCAAACCTTGTTTCAACATTTGTACCATCCGTTCAGCAAGCCCGTTTGAAGCGGGGTGATACGGTGCTGACTTGATGTGTGTAATACCGTTGGATCTGCAAAACAACTCAAATTCTTGACTTGTGAAACAAGAGCCATTATCGGATACTATGATGTCCGGTATACCGTGAGTTGCGATGGATGCTATGATACTCTCAATTGTTGCCCGTGACGTAGCTGATGACAAGGTGTGTACCTCTAACCATTTTGAAAACGCGTCAACTACGACTAACAACATTCTTCCTATAAACGGACCCGCTTAGTCTATGTGTAATCGCGATCACGGACGGTTTGGCCACTCCCACGGATGTAATGGAGCCACTGAAGGCATCCTCCCGTGTTCCTGACACCAACCACGTGATTTCACTACACTCGTTCCAAATCAGCATCGATCTTCGGCCACCAGACATATCCTCTTGCTAGGGCCTTCGTTTTACAAATGCCGGGATGGCCCTCGTGCAATGTGTCTAGCACTTTTGCCCTCGTTCGGGGGGGGGAAGGGTATTACTGCACGGTGACCCCACATTACGCATCCGTCATGAACTGTGAGTTCATTTTGTCTGTGCCAGTATGCTTCGAAGTCCTCCTTGTCTGCATAAACTGTATTTGACAACGATTTTAGCCATCCAGTCATTACCCACGAACGGACAACTGACAAACAAGGGTCTTTACCCGTTTGAGCCTTTATTTGTTGGGCCGTTAGTGGCGATTCGTCTAACTGCTTCATGACTAAAACAACTTCACCCGGCGCTTCCACTTCGGGTTCCTTAACTTGTAGTGGTAAACGGCACAATGCATCTGCATTGCCATTCTGGGACCCTGCCCTGTGTCGTAAATGATAGGTGTAAGCCGCCAATTTCAACCCCCAACGTTGAACTCTACTAGAGGCCATTTCGGAAATGGCTTTCCCTTTTGAAATAGTCTAAGCAGCGGCTTGTGGTCCGTCATGAGAGTGAACAACCGGCCAAACACGTACTTATGGAATTTATCCACGCCAAACACCAGGGCCAACGCCTCCTTGTCGAGCTGAGAGTATTTCTTTTCTGTATTGTTCAATGAACGCGACGCGAACTCGACCGGGCGTTCCGTTCCATTTGGTCACCTGTGAGACAGAACTGCGCCTACTCCGTACGGAGAAACATCGCAGGATACGACGATGTCCACGTGGGGGTCATAGCATGCCAACTCTTGATGGGACAACAACTTCCTTTTGGCCTCCTTGAACGCTATCTGCTGTTTCCGTCCCCAATGCCAACGTACTCCTTTCTGGAGCAGTTTATGTAATGGCGCTAGTGTGGTGGAAAGCCGAGATAGAAATCGGTTGTAGTAGTTTACCAGTCCCAAAAAACTGCGTAATTCCTGAAGGTTACACGAAGCCGGGGCTTCCTTGATTGCTTTCACTTTGTCTGGATGGGGGTGAATGCCCTGGTCATCTATGACGTGACCAAGATACGTGACCGATGTCTCCATGAACGTGCACTTGTCTTTTCGTAACCTAAATCCTGCGTTTTCCAACCTTTGCAACACCTGCTCCAACCGTTCTGTGTGTTCTGCTTCCGTCGCCCCTATGACGAGAATGTCGTCCAAGTAGTTGTCAACGCCTGGAATTCCTCTGAGAACACTCTCTAAAACTCTCTGAAAAATGCTGGGTGTCGATATTCCGAACGGTAATCTCGTTAACTGGAAAAGTCCCCTTTGTGTGTTGATCGTTGTGTACTTTTGTGATTCCGCCGATAAAGGAACTTGGTTGTAAGCCTGGCTCAGGTCGAGCTTGGAAAAATATTTTTTCCCTTGAGACAATTTTGCTAGAATGTCTTCCACCTTGGGAATTGGATAAGTGTCCAGCCGCGCCGCTCGGTTGACTGTTTGTATATAATCACCGCATATGCGTATTGATCTATCTGGTTTTACCACGGGTACGATGGGTGCCGCCCAAGTTGCATGTTCCACCCGTCTGAGAATTCCCTCTGCTTCTAGCTTCTTCAACTGGTCGTCTACTCGTTGTCTCAAAGCGTACGGAACACTGAGTGCTTTACAGAAACGTTGTGTTTTGTTAGGATCAATCACAATAGTCGCCGCTGGCCCCTTGTATTGACCTAATTCTTTCTGAAAAAGAGCTTGTTGTCTTGTCACTACCTCTGCTGCCCGTGGCGTATACCTGACTCTAAAAATCTGGTGCCAGTCTAATCTCAACTGCTGCAGCCAGTCCTTGCCCAATAAACTGGATCCCTTGCCCCTGACAACCAGCAATAGAAGCTTGACCTTCTGTCCCATATTGTTGACGCCCACTTGTACCTGAATCTCTCCTACCACCTGAATAGTGTCTCCTGTGTACGTCTTCAATCGCTTGTTGGTTGTTTTCAACATAGGAGTGGTCCGTCCTCTCCATGTTCGCCGATATGTCTCTTCCAATATCAAAGACACCAATGCCCCTGTGTCGCGTTCCATATTGAGTACCTTGCCGCTGACCTCCACTGAAACCCATATTGGTTCAACTCTCCCGGGCACTGTTTTCTTGACATAATATGTGTTTTCTTCAATTTCGTTCTCTGTCTCTAAAAACTCTTCTTCATGTACCACCTTGGTCTGTTGAGGTACGTCGTGTTTCTTAGCACTCTTTATCCTAGTGCTTGTCCTTGCTCGGCAAACTTTGGCGATGTGCCCCGTGTCTTGCAAACAAAACACTCCGTATTTTTGAATCTACAATTACTGGGTGTGTGGTTTGTTTCTCCACACCTTTGGCAGTGTAAATTACGCCTTGCTAGGCTGCTACGACCCGACCCTTGGCCTGACTCCTTGAGTTGATGGGCCAATTCCTGGTGAGTTTCATCTTCCTTTACCAACTCCTTCTGCACTGCTGCCACGTTCCTCCCAGCTGTCTCCATGGATCTAGCAATCTCCCACGCCTTCTGGAATGTCAAATTGCTCTCTGTAAACAGACGTCGCTTGGTGCAATCATCTCTCACTCCACACACCAATCTGTCACGAACGTGGTCGTCTAGGCGATCTCCAAACTCACAAAACTCTGTCAGTTCTCGCAGCTTTGCAACAAACGTAGAGACATCTTCCTGTAACTGTTGGATGCGTGCATTGAATTTGTATCTCTGGACTGTCACTGTTGGACGAGGGTTGTAGTGATTCTGTAGCGTTTCGCACAATTTTTCATACGGTGTGTCTGCAGGCTTGCTGGGTCCTACCAGACTACGTAACAGATGATATGTCTGCTTACCACACGAGTTCAGCAGAATTGCTCGTTTCCTGTTTTCGTCTACAGGTGATATGCCATTTGCTACAAAAAAACTGTTCTAGGCGTTCCTGATACACACCCCACTCTTCCGTCTTAGCTTCATATTCCTCAAATCGGCTGATTGGAAGCAAAAATGGATACTGACATGGCATGACCGCATGTGGGGGCCCCTCCCCAACGTCATTGGCCTGACCTGGTTCCGTTGCGTGATCTTGCTCCTCTTCCATTGTTGATCCTCGTCGCCAATGTGATATATTCTATATATCAGATAAAACTACTATTCCCGCTCACCCTCTCTTACTCGGGTTCCCGGACTAGGTCCGAGTTCCGTACTTCCACAGTATGTGCATGCTTGGATGTGTTTGTGTGTTCATGTGCATGTGGTACAGACTAGTGACTTTTAGATACTTGTTTGATTTCTTGTCAAAAATGCACGTTTTGCCTCTTTGTCTCCTGCTGCAGTGGTTGTTGCATAAATCACATGTACAGATAGCTAGTATGCATACAAACGACAAAGTAAATCAGTCCATCAGTCAGGTTGTAGTTATTTTACTAGGTGAAGATGCTTACGTAGAGAGAGTATCATGGTGACTGTATCAAGTACAATATTTATATATAGCCACCCTTAACCCCCGCCACAGCACTACACTAGCTGCTACATGTTATATACTTAAAACACTGAAGCATTGTTCCATAGCGCGTTCACCAGCAAAAGTCCTACATTTTTCTAAACTAGGTGTTGCCACTTTCTGGTTGGTATGTACAAGTAGAAAGCAGAAGAGCAATGTCGGACATGATTATTAAGACAGCTTCTAAAACAATAATCATGACCTCTTTGGTTTGGGTTTAAGAAGAAGATGAAGTTCAAGCAAGCATGCAAAACAGTGAAAATAAAACAAGGCAAGAATTGGGTAAATAAAACTGGCAATGTTTGGCCATATGTTTGGCCCAAAATACTGAGAAGAAGCAGATCGACTTCGAAGCTGTTTGTTGATAGCTTCCAATGATCGAACCAACCACACAGACAAATCACAGAAGGCCAGAAAGGTGAGAAGATGCTTGGCAAGACAGCAATGACCTTCATGTTGAACGAGAGGAGTCCTTTCAACATCTTCGCTTTGATGGCTACGTGATTTGAGATCACAAGAGAAATGTGGCCCACAAAATACCAAACCAGTTTGAAGGAGGCCATCCAAGACTGCCATAACACTTGTTGTTATCACCAATTGACCATGAATGCGAGGACTGCAATCTGACGGTTGCAGATAAGCTGCAGCGATTAGTTGTGATAGCTGAAAGACTATTACAGCTGGAAGGAACACTCCAAGCACCCACATATCTACTGTAGAATGAACATCCTGTCTTCTTTTATGAAAACAGAACAGATCCAGTAAAACAACCGTAGTAATAGTGATGGTGATGATTCGAAATCCTATCCATTGATAACTGTGCCACTCCATTGCCACCTTTGTGGAAATACTGTAGGTATCATTGTGATCTGCACTACCAGTGTGTTTGTTCTCATTGTTGCAGTCTTGTAGATCTATAATTCCTAAGATAAGAACCATCACAAAGAAGAACAAACCAGTGCATGCTCCCAGTAATGAACTGATGATGGTTCCATTGCATAGACCCTTACCCCGTACACGAGCCTGTCTGCGAGATTGACCGATAGTAACATCTGTGTTAACAGAAGTGCTCAGCAAGTCCATCTCTCCAGTTTGTCCTTGTGGTTTTTGTGGGTGTTGGACGTGAAACCAAAAGTTCAACAATAATCCAGCAGCACACAGGAAGAACTCAGATTGCAATGGATATAACCATGGAATAGACTTAGAACGAATCTTGTACAGAGGTAACATTAGAGATAAGTTTTTGCAGACATATTGAAGAGATTCAGGAACACCTGGAAAGTCAGGGTAAAGATGAGGTTCACCTTCATTATGAGAATGTTCAGATGTAAACTTGTAAACCCAAGTCCAAATGGCCAAATATATATCAATTACAAGAAGATTAGCCATCATCAGTTGCAACCACCATTTTGGTACAAGGTGTTTAGTAACACAAAGGCTTAAGAAGACAGTTTCAGATATTACAAAGAGCAACTTGGTCACATGGTGGATGATTTGCCAATAAGAAATGCAGTTGCATTCTTCCATGCTCTCTCCCCAGCTGTCACTGTTAGTACAATTTATAGTGAGAATTTCTGCAGATTTCATGTGCAGCTGCACATCAGCCATAACCTGGATAAAAACGTTTGCAGCCGTTCCAAGTGCAAAGATAACAACTCCTATCAAGATGTAGGATGCAAAACTACGTCTTGTGACGTCATGTTGAGCTTCAGCTTTTGAAATCATCCAGCAAACAATGATGACTAACACCGTACTTGGTAGAATGAGTATGGTGCTTAGGATATATAATGTTCGTTCATCCAACTCTCTTGGCTCCTTGCCTTTCACTGTTTCCTCAGAATTGAAAAGTGGAATGTAGAAGCATCCGATTACTGATACAGACAAACCAAACAGGAGAGATACCCACAAGTAGCCAAGACAGTTCCCTACAAAGCTTGCCATGCCAGACTAACCGTCACATAGGCTATAGCTATAGACAGTCTGGGTAACAACTAAAAACAATTATAACCTTTGATCTGCAGCCAATAACGCAACCGTCTAGTAGCGCAGTTGCATCCCGTTCAGTCAGTGAAAGTACAGTGTATTCTGGTTGCACTTCCGCTATAAAATGAACTTTCAACTTCTGTTGGTGGGGTCACAAAGGGGGAGGGGCTGGTGACACAAGACTACAAATGAAACATAGCCAGCCTCTCCCCTTTCAACATCAAATACAATGTTGTTGAATACTGTATTCGCCCGTAACGGGCATATAGAACAATCCGGGAAATGACAAGGGAGCAGAGAGAGACTGGATCGAGTCTACATGAGCGTATAGTTGGGCATGAACGTTTTTTGGCTGAAAGTTCTGACCTGCCGCACATGGGCGTATATACGAGTATGGGCATTATTTCGGTATGGGCGTTATTTACAGGCGAATACGGTAATTGCTAACATTATCTCAGCTTTGTACTGTTTACCAATAGTCCTCAAATCAGTAGATGTCTCCAGCCAAAAATGTCATTTGCCAAACTAAAGACACATGGTTAGGGTGTCAAGCAAGTATAAGAGTGAACACCCAAGCCGTGAATGGCAACATGGGTACGTTCTGTGAAAGTCAAGAAGTAACCTTGCTGAGCTACGTTAAAGGGGAAGTCCAACAAAAATGAACTTAACTTGTATGAGTAGATCCTACGAAGGCAAATCGATCGTTATAAGTTACTCCGTTATCTTCGCTTTTGTAAACGAGAACGAGCGATGTTTCTGTGATGTGCAACGCCCACGCGCCTGCTCCGCGCTTCCTGGTCGATTAAGCTCCGCCCATTGCAAACGAATCAATGCGTTTACGGATGACTGCTACGGATATATCGAGAATGACGAATGTGAATGCAAAGATATTATGAAGATCTGCCTTCTTGCCGTCAGTGGTTCCTCTCTAAAGTAAAATGGTGTCGGTAGAGCTGTTTCCCCGGCAGACTTTGAAGAAGAATTCCTCAATACCACGTCTTACCTAGAGAACGCGCTTGTGCTTGAATATTTGTTTATCCTTGTTCTTTTAATACCCGAAGAGAAACGTACAGCGCGCCGTCTGGCGTGTGCTACAGAGGACGTTCCTATTTTCACATCCGGTCTGCTCACTTTCTCTTGCCGCTGATTGGTAGCAAGTTACAATCCCGGATGTAAAAATAGGATCATGCTCTGTAGCACACGCCAGACGGCGCGCTGAACGTTTCTCTTCGGATATTAAAAGAACAAGGATAAACAAATATTCAAGCACAAGCGCGTTCTCTAGGTAAGACGTGGTGTTGAGGAATTCTGCTTCAAAGTCTGGCGGGGAAACAGCTCCAGGGATGCCGGTCCAATTTTTGCCCGGTGCCAAAAATGTGGCCCCAATAGCGTTTTCGGTGCCACTGTTAATATCAATATTAAAGACAATTCAAATTAATATCAATGGCAATGTAATCAGTTTTCTATTTCAACAATAAGCATCACTAAAGGACATTATTATTCAGCACCTTATCAAAAGGAAATGTGTCCATTCCTCTACTGTCTGAAGCTATCGCCATAATCGCGTTTATCGTACGTTGACCAAGCCTATTGCGAGAACAATTCTTTGTTATATTCATCAAGCTAAATATTAATTATTAGCAGTTGCTTTGCTCCTGGGGCCACATTTTTGTTGGCTGGGGCCACATGTGGCCCCATCTCCATAGCAACGACATCCCTGAGCTCTAGTGACACCATTTTACTTTAGAGAGGAACCACTGACGGCAAGAAGGCAGATCTTCATAATATCTTCGCATTCACATTCGTCATTCTCGATATATCCGTAGCAGTCATCCGTAAACGCATTGATTCGTTCGCAGTGGGCGGAGCTTAATCAGGCGCGTGGGCGTTGCACATCACAGAAACATCGCTCGTTCTCGTATACAAAAGCGAAGATAACGGAGTAACTTATACCAATCGATTTGTCTTCGTAAGATCTACTCATACAAGTTAAGTTCATTTTTGTTGGACTTCCCCTTTAATCCTTTTCTTGACTGTACATACTGTAGCTCCAACCATCATATCAGTTAATTAATTAAGTAAATCACACCAATAAAATAATTGTTCGTTATGTAATGCCTTGTAATGCCCTAGGTAGTAGATAACGGAACAGAACACAATCTGCTGGCCTACATTTACATCAAGAGTCATATGCCCTAACCAATCAACTTAATTGGCAAATTATCTCAATGAAATATATGCTAAAAGCCCTACAACAAATTAGCTTGTCCTGTTGCAGCCATATTCAAAGTAGTGACTATGTTTTAAAAGGCCTTTTTCAAAACTGCTAACATCTTCATCGACTCAGACAACAACAATTTCGAGGAGTTGTCCACTAATGATGGTACCGACTGCCTTGACACGACGACCTATGTTCAGAGCACTAAAGTCGACTCCGAGTGCCCATTTCTTGAACTCATTTAAGAATTTGGCAAGATCTTACATTTTCAAAATTTCATACTGATATAATTAAGCCATTCAATAGATATTGTGTTACAGACACACTAGTAATTTCGTAATTTCACCGGGAAAGATGACACGGCGGAAAGGGTCTGGCTAAGCGAAGCTACAGACACACAGACAGATATGCACATACACAGACACAAACACCTCTGAAGACATTACAATCTCGCTAAGCAGACTGTAACAATCAACAACTTATCTACACATAATTTACTCAATTCCTACAATTCTGACAATACAATGAGTTATAGTTTACTAGACGTCCGCTTGACTTCGCTGTAATCTGAATAATATCTGACACACTCTTCACAATGCCAATCATATCTGCAACAACCATCGATCTACACTGACCAACTCATGTACAAAATGGACTGGCCAATGTTACTCACCTTTGACACTGTCTTTGTGTATGTCTTCAATTTTCATGTCAACAAAGTCGTATACCATTTTAGGCATGCTGCATTCATCCGTACACTAAACGATCATCAGATTACTCAATGTCCAGCCTTACGAGTTCAATCTTACGAGGTTCTCAAATAGTGATTCCAAAATCCTTGCGCAGCCATGTTATCAACCTCGCGAATGAAGGTCACTTGGGCATCGTCAAAACCAAAACACGAGCTCGTGAAGTTGTCTGGTGGCCGGGGATGAACAGTCAACTAGAACGAGCAGTTTCAAAATGTGAAGCATGCGCCCAGTACCAAAACCAGCTGCGCAAGGAACCTCTCCAATCGTCAACATTGCCCGGTCGTTCATGGGAGCGAATCGCAATGGACTTGTTTTCAATTGAGAATTGCAATTACTTAGTCGTGGTCGACTACTACTCGCGATTTCCGGAACTGCAACGTCTATCCGTTTAAAGCTGCAACCGTTATTGAAAGTCTAAAAGGGATATTCTCCAGAAATGGAATACCGCAGGAGGTTGTCAGCGCTAACGGGCCGTAGTTTGCCAATGAACAATTCCGCCAGTTCTCCCGTCGTTACGGATTTAGGCACACTACATCGTCTCCACGGTACCCCCAAGGGAATGGGCTAGCGGAACGCACGGTACAAACGGTTAAAGATATTCTGAAGAAAACTGCGGTAACTCGGGAAGATCCACAGCAGGCCTTACTGGCGTATCGAACGACACCGCATAGCAGCACAGGGATCTCGCCAGCTCAATTGCTGATGGGATGCCGATTGCGCAACACGCTACCGTCTGCTCCAGGCCATCTCCAGCCTGAGACTATATCCAGAGATGCCGTCGTGTCTCGAGACATTCAAAGCAAAACAGATCAAGCATCAACTTACAACCGACATCGAGGCGTTCGTACACTCCCACAGCTACTTCCAGGAGATTATGTTCTTGTATGGAATGCAGATCAGAAACAATGGCGAACTCCAGGACAAGTCAAGAGGCAAATGAATGGAAGGTCATACCAGGTGGTCCTACCAGGAGGATCGGTAATCAGAAGGAATCGTCATCAGTTGAAATTCCATCGTCATTCTACTCTTATACGTCAATGGAATAGATGGCCAGCGGATGTCGATACCACGTTTCAAGATGAAGAAAGATTGCCAGAAAATGCCGTTGCTGGAGGTGAAGATGTCGCCAACCCCCGTGTTCAAGTGAGACAACCCCAGGTTCAGTGCCCCCGACGACTACGAAATGTGGACGAGAAGTACGCCCTCCGGCCTGGCGAAAGACTATGCTTCGTGACGGTGTTTTAGACCGTTGTGTTGTGTTGGCGCTTTGAGAAAAAGGGAGACGTAATGAACAGTACGCTTGGGAATGGGTAGCGTACGTTAGAAAAAGGGTGTCAAGTAATTACCTCGTGTTTTCTCGGTCTGTACTTAGTCTGTAGTGATTTACTTTACAATACAACCTGTAGCTTGGAACGGATGTTACAGATATGACTCATGATCATGGTTGTACATGTCTTGTGTGTGTCAATCACACCAGCAATTTAATTAAAGCCCGCCTCACACTGCCTGTTGGTGTTACTGCCTGTTGGTGTTACTGCCTGCGTATTACTTTGATCTAATGACATAACATGTTACTACACTATAGCACTGTACTGAAATGTTTTTTGATACTTTGCAGCATGGTTACAGTGACTATGATGACGACAGTAGTAGTGATTGGTGGATTTGGTAAGATTGTAACATGCTCTTATTTGATACAATTCATAAAACGGTACTTGTATTGAAAGAGCACGCTTACGCATGCGCATTTCATCGCCTTTGCATTACTAAAATTATAGATCCACTTTATAGTCCATAAACCTTTGCGCATGCGCAATCTATAAACAGCCTTACTAGTGATTGAAATTAATTTCTTGTCAGGGCATTTGAACACATGTCACTTGCCTTAGCTATGGTGCGAGAGCTAGCTGCCCCACTTGAGATCAGCTCAAGTGTGCATGAGTTGGCAGCAACTGTGAGCATGCCTCTTTGTGACACTAAGTGTTAAGTGTTTGCAATTAATAATGTATGCATTAAAACTATTCTAACATAAGGAATTGCAGCAACAACTAAGTGCTTGTTTTATAGATCTAATGTTTTCCACATAACACTTGAAAACCTGTTGTTGTTTCTACTGTTGTGCTCTTTTGCCAACAGTGACTGCAGCTTGAAGCTGATCCTGAACTGTAGCTGTCCCCGCATGCATATTGGTCAGGCTGAGTAAACACATGCACACACACACACACACACACACACACACACACACACACACACACACACCAGATCACAGTTTAAGCAAGTTAAACAGTAGCCTTGATGCTACTTAAGCTATGCATCTTCTTCCTCTTACGTAGTCTGTGGATCACATGACCAGAAACATAGTTGCCACTGAAGAGTGTAGAGTAAGGCACTCTTATCCTTACAGTGGCAACTTGTTTCTGGTCATGTGATCCAAACGTACGTACAACCGCATGCCTTAGACCATGTAAGGCAAAGATGGCCTAGCTAGTGTAACAGATGGTCAGTTACAGTACTAGTTGAAGCATACATAGGCGGATAGAGGGGAGGGTCCTGGGGTCAGGACCCCTTCTCTTTAAAGACACGCCCCACAGTCAAAACATTAAACGAATCTAGTTTGTTGTGTTACAAACTGTACATATATACATAGAGATATATGTATATCTCTATGTATATGTCACAAGACAAACTGTACACATACATAGAGATATATACTGTAAGTACTTGTCTTACTTGCTATAGTCCTCTAAAAACAAGCATCTCCCATCTTTCTTGTTATAGGTTTCTTGTGGTTATTGCCATAATTGTGAAATTATGTCTCATTGCTTGCTGCTATTACCATCGAAGAAGGCACTATTTGCATAGGACTGTGATAGTTCATCAGATCCCATTTCACGGTCACATGCAAAGTCCACCATTTTTGGTTACCCAAGTCATCATCAATTTACAAACCAGAATCAGCAATCTATGACACTTCCTGAGAATCCAATGGTTTCCCCAGATCAACCACCAGTGTGTCCAGAGCAACCTTCGTACCCAGGAGATAACTACCCATCTCCTGGTTACACCAAGTTCTGAACTAACAGCACTTGGGACTAAGGCACTGCTGGTTGCATTAATTAAGCATGTCATAGTGTGCTTTGTCATATGGTATGTGCATGCTTGGATGTGTTTGTATGTTCATGTGCATGTGGTACAGACTAGTGGCTGTTAGATACTTGTTTGATTTCTTGTCAAAAATGCACGTTTTGCCTCTTTGTCTCCTGCTGCAGTGGTTGTTGCATAAATCACATGTACAGCTAGCTATTATGCATACAAACGACAAACTAAAGCAGTTCATCAGTCGGGTTGAAGTTGTTTTACTAGGTGAAGATGCTTACTTAGAGATAGTATCATAGTGTCTGTATCAAGTACACTGCTTACATAGGCACCATTAACCCTCTACCACAACACTACACTGATATGTACATGCTATACACTTAACAGCGACAACACTAAAGCATTCTTTCAACAGTCTATAATGCGTTCACCAGCAAAAGTCCTACATTTTTCTAAACTAGGTGTTGCCACTTTCTGGTTGGTATGTACAAGTAGAAAGCAGAAGAGCAATGTCGGACATGATTATTAAGACAGCTTCTAAAACAATAATCATGACCTCTTTGGCTTGGGTTTAAGAAGAAGATGAAGTTCAAGCAAGCATGCAAAACAGTGAAAATAAAACAAGGCAAGAATTGGGTAAATAAAACTGGCAATGTTTGGCCATATGTTTGGCCCAAAATACTGAGAAGGAGCAGATCGACTTCGAAGCTGTTTGTTGATAGCTTCCAATGATCGAACCAACCACACAGACAAATCACAGAAGGCCAGAAAGGTGAGAAGATGCTTGGCAAGACAGCAATGACCTTCATGTTGAACGAGAGGAGTCCTTTCAACATCTTCGCTTTGATGGCTACGTGATTTGAGATCACAAGAGAAATGTGGCCCACACAACACCAAACCAGTTTGAAGGAGGCCATCCAAGACTGCCATAACACTTGTTGTTATCACCAATTGACCATGAATGCGAGGACTGCAATCTGACGGTTGCAGATAAGCTGCAGCGATTAGTTGTGATAGCTGAAAGACTATTACAGCTGGAAGGAACACTCCAAGCACCCACATATCTACTGTAGAATGAACATCCTGTCTTCTTTTATGAAAACAGAACAGATCCAGTAAAACAACCGTAGTAATAGTGATGGTGATGATTCGAAATCCTATCCATTGATAGCTGTGCCACTCCATTGCCACCTTTGTGGAAATACTGTAGGTATCATTGTGATCTGCACTACCAGTGTGTTTGTTCTCATTGTTGCAGTCTTGTAGATCTATAATTCCCAAGATAAGAACCATCACAAAGAAGAACAAACCAGTGCATGCTCCCAGTAATGAACTGATGATGGTTCCATTGCATAGTCCCCTACCCTGTGCACGAACCCGTCTGCGAGCTTGACCGATATTAACATCAGAAGTGCTCAGTGAGTGCATCTCTCCAGTTTGTCCTTGTGGTTTCTGTGAGTTTGGGATGTGAAACCAAAAGTTCAACAATAATCCAGCAGCACACAGGAAGAACTCAGTTTGCAATGGATATAACCATGGAATAGACTTAGAACGAATCTTGTACAAAGTTAATGTTATAGATAAGTTTTTGCAGACATATTGAAGAGATTCAGGAACACCTGGAAAGTCAGGGTAAAGATGAGGTTCACCTTCATTATGAGAATGTTCAGATGTAAACTTGTAAACCCAAGTCCAAATGGCCAAATATATATCAATTGCAAGAAGATTAGCCATCATCAGTTGCAACCACCATTTTGGTACAAGGTGTTTAGTAACACAAAGACTTAAGAAGATAGTTTCAGATATTACAAAGAGCAGCTTGGTCACATGCTGGATGATTTGCCAATAAGAAACACAGTTACATTCTTCTATGCTCTCTCCCCTATTGTCACTGTTAGTACAATTTATAGTGAGAATTTCTGCAGATTTCATAAGTACCTGCACATCACCCATAACCTGCATAACAACGTTTGCAGCCGTTCCAAGTGCAAAGATAACAACTCCTATCAAGATGTAGGACGCAAAACTGCGTCTTGTGACGTCATGTTGAGCTTCAGCTTTTGAAATCATCCAGCAAACAATGATGACTAACACCGTACTTGGCAGAGTGAGTATGGTGCTTAGGATATGTAGTGTTCGTTCATCCAACCTTCTTGGCACCTTGCCTTTCACTGTTTCATCCCCATCATTGAAAAGTGGAATGTAGAAGCATCCGATTACTGATACAGACAAACCAAACACTAGAGATACCCACAAGTAGCCAAGACAGTTCCCTAGGCTTGCCATACCAGACTGACCGTCACCTACAGACAGTATGGTAAACTAAAACGAATATGACCTTTTGATCTGCAGTCAATAACAGAATCGGTTTATTGCATCACATTCAACTTTCACAATCACGTGCGCCAGACCCTACTCATGGTAATCCCGCCCACCTTAGGTAAACTTTTAGCTATGTAGTTGGTATCTCGCCTCGCGTTGGTATGTCTCCAGCCAACAATGTCACTTAATTGACAAAGTAAAGACAGTGTCCAGTACAGCATACAAGTGAACAAAACACACAAGCTGTGACTGGCAACACGCGCATGTACTGTAAAAAGTCCAGAAGTAACTTTGCTGAGCTACGTTAATTAATCTTTTTGTTGACTGTAGCTACAACCAACCATCATATCAGTTAAGAAAATCACACCAATAAAATAATTGCTCATTAATTAAAGAAAATGTCTTGTAATGCTTTAGGTGTAGTATAACAGAACACAACACAATCTGCTGGCCTACATTTTACATCACCAGTCATGTCCTAACCAATCAACTTACAATTATCTCAACAAAATATATGCTGAAACCCCACATCAAATTAGCTTGTCCTTATAACTGTTGCAGTCGTTTAATCTCATCGATCAGCTTCTTTGATTCCTCCCTGAAATTAAGAGGAGAAACAGAGACGCATGTGCATTTCACCCGTTGCTCATCCTAAACAGTGCTAATAATAACAAAAATAATACAATTGGTATCCTGTAGTTACCAAATGCATACATTGTAAGTGTCAACTTTGGCTCTGAGTTTCAAGTTGTACATGGCAAAGTTGGCATCAGCAAACACTTGATCAAAGGAAGACTCATTCTAAACAACATTACAACCTTCTTGTCTCTTAGAGAACAACAGAAGTGATAAAACATTTACTGATTCTTTAAGTTCTCCAAGTGCCTGTGCTGAGTAACCAATCATTGCATCAGCTGCTTCACTGAAACAGGTAATCCATTGTTCACCAGTGAAGTCACTAATGTTTACCTACACACACACAAACAATTATCAGTCTGACTCTCTAGTATCCGTATAGATGAGTGAGTACAAGCTGACCTGCAAGATATATCGCCACTTGAACGAATCAAATGTTCTGTTGAGTCTCTCACACTGGTATTGCCCATTTCCCAAGTCAACCACCTTATAGTTCTGGTCTTCCAATGGACAAGCCTGCCCAACAGACTCGATGTACCTCATCATTTAATACAAACAAGTGCACGAGTCATACTTTGTAAAGACAATTATCTTTCTTGAAAAACACTGCAGTTGCCCGCACACTGAGATAGTCCGGCTAATAAACAAACAATACAAATAAGGCAGACTGATAATAGAAACATATCACATACCTTGTCTCCATGACCAAGATTTTCATCTTTGATTTGACATAATCGTTTGAACTGACTGGGTCTGTTCACTTAGTAACCAAAGCAATGCTACACTAAACTTACTATAGAAACAAAAACCCATCTCTCTCCTTACTGTCCATCTGATTGCCAGAAATAGACTTGACATCAGATCTACCTCCCTCAGTTTCATACCTACAATGCCCCAGTTTGTCACTGATAAATACAACGACTTTTTCCTAATACAAAAGAATCGTTCTCACCATCCTCTTAGTTGGTGTGCGGCTGCATGATCTGGATTGATAGCAATCGAGCCACCAGATGAGAGAGAAAGTGAACGACCTAATGACAGACAGTCAACACCAATTCCATAGCAAGTCAATTAAGAAACTGAATCCAACAAGTTCACAAGATCTCAACATTGTTATACAAGCATACTAAACAACATCAAAAGACTACATTTAGAGCATTCTTACCTCCAAACTCTGAAACTCTTGCACCCCTGACAGCCACAACTGCATTAGCTGGAGCACTAAAACTCTCTGCCTGTTAACAAACACAATGTGAAAACCAAATAAGGCTCAAATAAAATTGAAGCCAACACACGTCGTCTCCCCATAAAGTTCCGTTTACAGCACCCGTTCTGTCCATAAGCTGTACATCACGTTTAGAAATCTAGCAAATAAACCATACTACAAGAATCAGATACAGGTCTTACTGCATAATAACAACTACCGTATCTCCACATATAAAAACCAAGCATGAAAGCACCAAATGTAGCAGCCTGTTTCATAGTGACTGCATAGAATCAATACTAAAACTCCTTCCAAGATGTAGAGACGATATGCGAAAGTCTAAAAACTACAAGCCATTCATGATGGGATTGCACAACCCGTATGCAACCATACACCCGTGTTGTATGAAAATTACATGGTGATAGTAACTTTGCCCTACAAATTCCATACTCAAAATAGTGACTATGTTCTAAAGAGGCCTTTTCAAGACTGCTAACAAATTCGTTGACTCAAGCAACAAGAATTCCGAAGTTGCAGAAGTTGTCCACTGATAATGGTAGACTGTATTGAGACAACAACAACCCATTGTCTATAGCACTAAAGCCTTGATCCTGCGTGCCCATTTTTGAACTCATCCAAGAATTTGTCAAGATTTTCCAATTCCAAATTTTCATATTGATATGTTAAGCCGTTCAAGAGATATTGTGTTACAGACACAGAGAGAGACATGCAACATGGACACACAAACACCTCCCAAAACATCACAACCCTCGCTAAGCAGGCTGTAACAATCAACAACTTATCTACAAATAGTTTACTCAATTCCTACAATTCTGATGACAATACAATAAGTTATAGTTTACTTGACGTCCACTTGACTTTGCTGTAATCTGAACAATATCTGACACACTCTTCACAACACCAATCACATCTGCAACAGAAAACCATCTCCACTGACCAACTGATGTACAATATGTACTGGCCTATGCCACTCACCTATGACACTGTCTTTCGGTATGTCTTCAATTTTCTTGATGTCAACAAAGTCGTACACCATTTTAGGCATGCTGCATTCATCCATGCACTAAATAATCATCAGATTACTCAATGTTCAGCCTTCGTAGATTCTGTGTGTCATACCGGTTCAATGACTGTGTCATGAGAGAAATATAGTTCGTAGTCATTTTTGATCGATGTGTACTTCTTGTTGGCTGTCTTTATTGATCCACGTGAAATGTAATAAACCTAAACAGATCACCTTCAGCCATGATGCGAGTGCACACACACACACACACACACACACACACACACACACACACACACAATTAGTATGCAAACCAATAGTGGCTAACTAATTATAAAAGACAGAATATCCCCAAAAATTCCCTACCTTGCCCTTTTCCAACAAATCATAGAATTTATCAACCAACTCATTGAAAGCAGTAGCCCGTATCTCATCCTAACAATACAGATTGTTGCAACAACAAACCACACATCTGCAGATAATGATTATCAATCATTCATACACTTTCATCAAGAAGATCAACAGAAAAGACTTTTCCATCACCACGCGAGTTGTTCCATGTTCGCACGCTAGTTTTATTGGTTACACGAGCTCGAAAAGTCCATCTATAACACATACATTAAAATCAAGATTAGATACAATACTTCAATCTTTAGTAGCAAAGACTCACTTGTTTTGATATGGGTTAAGGCTTCTAATCGGAAACACTCGTTTAGAAGTTGGTGACAATGCAGATGTTGGATGGCTGTTGCTTGCCACTGAAGCTGGAAATGATTGAGCTGGTCGGTTCATGCCAACCATGGTAGTCTGCTGAGGTGGTCGCTGACCAAAACCTACAAAAAAGACAAACCTTATATATCTAAATTTAAAGCATTTGTGTGTGTGTGTGTGTGTGTGTGTGTGTGTGTGTGTGTGTGTGTGTGTGCGTTACAGCTCACACCTCCTCCATACTGGTTTTGAGGACCTGATGAAGGCTTTCCACCCATTCCAGTGCTACCTCCTACAAACCACAAACACTTATTGTGATGACATTCAATCCAGTTGGACACTTTAATATGCCAAATTCAATAAACCTTGCATTGACTGATTCGGTCTAGTCGCCTGTGGTGGTGGCTGATGCTGCACACTGGATTGATTTCCTTTCAAATTGTCACTCTCTGGATTTCCCAACACCTTGTTCACTTGACTGCCCTTTTCAAGTACATCCAATCCAAGAATGATGATCACTCTAAAGTAGAACAGCCCCAACATACATTAACACCGTTACATCAGAGGAATGCATCTTGCAATACATTAGACTATAGTTAGAAAGATGCATCTGTCAGCACTTATGAATGTATTGAAGCTGTTACCTTCTCCCATTCACCTCATTGGTTACGTAGCGAGATAAACGAAAAACAGCAAAACGTTCCACCTCGTTGTTGACAACCATGGGATTCAGCTGTGTAGCCAACATAGCTATTAGAAAATACAGTACAGGTACTTGAGAATGAATACCATTGCTTCAGGAAATAATCTGCTATTTAGATGTATGAACAAGTTGTTTGTGTACGTCAAACAGTTGTACATTTTCAATTGACTAAATGTCTAAAGTGGCTATAGTTGCTATTAGCAGTATTAATATTAATTAATGTTAGAAAATACAATAAATAGATCAAATCAAAACGGGATAGCTATTTCATTCATTATACATGTCATTTACAACTGTCTTCCTGGTCATTCAAAAAGTCTAGTGTATAAATCTTCTTCCACAGTGCTTCTGCTAATGGTTTGACATTGACCATTTTCTGACCAAATTTGCACATTTCCAATGAACTATTCTGTGTGGATGTCTTGTCTGGTCAAGACTCTTGTTTTTCACAAACAGAGCTCCAGATCTCCAAGAAATACTGTAGTAGAGTTAGTGCTCTAATCATCATACGAATGGTGCCTGTTTTCTGATGTTGTTGTCATAATCTTAACATGGATACAAGCATTGAAGCATCTGGAGACATCCAACATTGTACAGATTGTCACATTAACACAGATGGAGTTGAGTTAAAATTAAGTAGTTAAAATGTTGCAGTTGTGTAAATGCCACACCACATGGCTATGCTGTTTATTTTGTTCAGCTGCTGTCCTAGTCAGGGTTTCCCGCAGCGCCGTCCAGCCATCCCAAAGTCGGCTGTGGACAATGTTAGTCGGCTGTAAAAATTGCTGCCGACCCACTTTCCTAGCAGTACAGTCTTGTCTCTACTTGTTTCTGTATTACATTCGGCAACGGGGGCTATTGACGCATGCACATATGCAATAGCTCGAATTGACGACTCCTGCTTTGTTCCGTAAGTTGAGAAGAATAGATTTTGATGTACCCCATTCGAAGCGACCATACTCCATAGCAGAGCACACAGACAGTGAATCTGATGAAAGCGAACGGGAACCACAAAAGCCATTGCAAACAAACGTAGCTACGAAGCCAAGTTCTGTATTTGACCAGTAGGCACAAATCGTCATTGGTTAAAGAAGGAAGTCCATAGCAATGGTAAAATGGTTATGTTCTGCTTGTACTTACTGTCGAAGTTGCGGCCACATACGGGGTAGTAAGTCACACCATTTATTCAAGGTATGGCACGTTTGAAGCTAGGAGCCAATGAGGTTATAAGATATAAGAAGTCAGCTTTCCACAAGTCTAGCAAAGCTACGTTCCTGATCACAAGGGTGGTAACCCGCAGGAAATGACACATATTGCATTACATCATTATGTCACTATACATAATATTATTGCATGTAATACGTTAGATATTTAGTAAAGTTCTGTTGATATTAATAAAATTAAAAATACTGAGTCGGCTGGTAGAGGTGTCTGCGGGAAACCCTGCTAGTGTATGGTGATCAAGCACAAAGAGTTTCATGATCTGGTCATTAAAATGAAGAACAATGTTGAGTTGTATGCTGCCCATTCTTTTTGAAATAAGCAAAAAACAGCTTCTCAAGACAAATATTCTCTGAGTTATACTGCTTCACAGGCACTGAGTAACTCTGCCAGTAAAACAATTTTCAGTTATGTGAGATGAGAACTAGTCACTTTGTAAAGCCTTTGCGCATGCTGTAAAAGAGGAACGTACTACTGCTGGTACACCAAAACTACACATAGTCAAGCATGATTAAAATGGCTGCTTTGGCAAGTGCATTAACAGGGGGTAAGCGTGGTTAGAAGATGTAGAAATGGGTGTTGCAGTCACGCATGCTCTGTCCACATTCTACATTGCCGCGCCCACGCATAGATCCAATTCACACACACACCACACCGATTACCTAGAACATACCGTTCAAGCTCTGCTTGCCATCGGCAACTATCATCCTACAGAATACACTATAAATTGAAACAAAGTAAAATAAAACGCGACGACACGCTTGCCTGAACCGGTCAGATCCACCAGAATTGTTTCCCTGAATTTTCTTCATATTCTACGCAAGCAGTAAAGATATTCAAACGTTTTGGTTACCTAAAGTAAGCAATATGAGCTCTACCAATATCTGTAAAACTGGATTTGCAGGTTGTTGGCCTTGCACGACAGCCTGCGACCAAATTGAGTTAGACTTTGTCCCAACAAGTGACATAAACAAGTTACATACCTGAATAGCACCAGCAGAGAGCATATGTGCCATAGCGACAAACGAGAGAAAGAATACACCTGAGCGCGCGCAAATGAATGAACTCAGTGATCATGCGCAGACAGCGCGCCAGATATCAACCATGTTACTAATGATATAAATTTGAACAATGTGAATGTTAAAAATTGTATATAATAAGATAGTCTGTCGATATGCTAAAAATGTAATTATGTATAATGTGAATTAGGTTTGTTTGCAATCTGATATTTAATATTAACTAGTTATATTAGATATCTACTTGACATAAAAATGTACCTAACATGTAACAAACACAGAAAGTATTTTCTACGTTGAGTATGTTAATTAATTTATACTCAACACTTGATTATTTGACACATATTGACGCATGCGCAGTTGTTTGTCACATGTGGTCTGTAGCAGTATGGGAAGAGAGAAGAAAAAGGCATGCTTGTTTGTCGCTTTTTGCAGATAGAACGTTTCACATCTGTTTACAATTTTGAAAGGGAGAGAGTGGCTCGGCAACCAACTACATTTCACGCAACCAGGCGCTGAAGAAACTTCAGTTGAGCCTCGCAGATTTCCGTCGTGTCTGCATTTTGAAAGGCATTTATCCTCACGAACCAAAAAACAAAAAGAAAGTGAATCATGGCAGTACGGCCTACAAGACATACTACTATGTAAAGGATATCCAATATTTGGCGCACGAGCCACTGCTGGTGAAGTTCAGAGATTTCAAAGCGTTTGTGAAGAAATTCAAGAAAGCACTGGGACGAAATGAGCTGGATACTGCTAGGAGACTGAGAGAAAACAAGCCTGTCTACTCTCTTGATCACATTGTGAAAGAAAGGTGCAAGGCTTTGGGTTTTGTTGAGATATGATTTGTCTGTCATTTGTCTTCATGCATGCTGTGGTTAAGAAATTCATTAATAGAATAAGTCAAGTTGCAGTTGACACGAAGCATTGGTAGTTGTAGTTTGGCAGTAGAGCTTGTAATGCATGTGTTTTCCATGCAGTTTGCTGCTTTCAACGATTGCAAACTTTTTGGACAAGTCTATCAGCTCTAATTAGTTTACAGTAGGTCGTCGATTATCCAAACTAATTGGACATTTGTGTGTTTGTAAATTCAAAATGTATGTATAAATCAAACAGAACAATTTTTCACACCATATAGATAGAATTATAAAAATGAAGTTATCTTTGACTGACATAGACTAATGCCGATCAAAGCGGTGTACTGTATCTTCTTTTGCTTGCATGCAGAATCTATACAGACCTGTTTGGCAGAGCAGCAAGGCAGCATGCACGGTGGTAGGCACACTGTCACAAGCCATCTGCCAGTCTGCGTGTTGCGATAATTGACGTTGCAGTTGATTGACATTCGGATAATTGATGTTCTAGTGTCTATGGAGTTTGCAAAGCAGCTTTATTAGTGTTTCTATAATCAGTGCAGATTGCTGTCAGGACATGCTCACAATAGCTATTTTTGCTTGCAAATTAGTGATTGCAAACTAGTTTTTTTAGTGAGCCACGATTGCATGTGTGTGTTGTGTTGACATGTTGCAGTTGACATGTCACTGTCAGTAATGCAACAAATAGCTGGATGACATGTTTTGCTGCTTTTTCACTTCATTATGATTGTATCTATTTCAGGTTTCCTACTTTCGTAGATGCTGTTAGAGACTTGGATGACGCATTGTCTATGATCTTCCTATTTTCAACTCTGCCTGTTCACGGTCGCATCCAAGTAAGTTTACAGCAATGAAGGCTTTATTTAAGTTAACCAAAATGTCAAATTCTCAGCTTTGTTTATAAATCAAAGCTGAGGCCTATCTTTTGGGATATAAATGTAACGTGATGCAGACAAGTCTATAGATTGAATAACTAGCTGTAGAGCTGTATTGTATCACTACACTTAAAGTTTTTACGAATCATTGAAACTCTTTGTGGGCTCTCTGTTATAATCAAGTTGTTTCTTTTGTAGAGCTTTGTTATTCAGCGATGTCGACAACTTTCAGGTTTGTAACAACACAATTACGATTGACTTGTTTGCTTTGATGGCATTACTTTTGCTGTAGTGGAATTTATGCACTTTGTAATTGCATCTCAGTCACTGAGAAAAGTAAAGGGTTTGGCAGTTTGTTAGGACAATCTTTGTGAATGTTGTGTTGATTTCTAGGTATTTGTATCTATCAAGGGCATCTATTTTCAAGCAGACATTCATGGTCAAACAGTAACATGGATTACACCTCACCACTTTAGTCAAGAGGTATTTATACTCTTATCTGATCATATGTTTGTCTGTTACTCAGTCGTCTACTATAACTTATTCAGTCTGTTTATTTGTTTCTCGAAAGTGCTATGGTGTGTGTAGTTTACTGTGTGTGTGTGTGTGTGTGTGTGTGTGTGTGTGTGTGTGTGTGTGTGTGCACGTGTGTGTGTGTGTGTGTGTGTGTGTGTGTGTGTGTGTGTGTGTGTGTGTGTGTGTGTATGTGCGCAGAGAGTAGCACATTGCATATGTCATAGTATAGTGATTTTTTACTGTGCACTTTCATATATCTACTACAGAATACAAGTGCGAACATAGTCAGTGGTTAAATTAACGATCATGTACTTACACACTTCTCTATTTGTGCGATATTGAGTATTGATAGTAACTGTAGGTTGATCCAAGTGGTTAGACGTCCAATTAATCATGTCATACTTATATGCATGTGTATAATTAGATTATTAAATACTAGTGTCACGCTGCTATAGTGATATGTTTGTGCTTGTTTGTCATAGATGCCTAGTGAAGTGGATTTCAGAGTTATGCTGACCTTTGTGGAGTTCTACAATACGATGGTTGGCTTTGTCAACTTCAAGATTTACCACACACTTGGACTTCATTACCCACCTAAGGTCTAAAGCACTTCTAATATAAATAAACATCTACAAAACATCTACAAAACATCAATTGTGACAGCTCTCTGTTGTACTACACACTGGTTGTGTCTCTTACAGGTGACCATGCTTTTGTGTGAGGTTGTCCAGCACACTACACACAAGTTACTAAACAAACATTAACACAAAGGCATGGTCACTTGTAAGAGACAACCAGTGTGTAGTACAACAGAGAGCTGTCACAATTGATGTTTTGTAGATGTTTAATTTTTATTAAGAAAACAGGGAAACTGGCTATTTATACTGTATTAGGGCATGGACAATTTAGTTGAAGAATGATGTAACAGTTGATGATTGATGGTGGTGGTGGTGGTGGTGGTGATGCTATAATACTAAACAATATGGAGTTTTAATGCTGTGACAAAATTTGTTTGCTGTATCATATTTAACACACTACTGTAGTCAATCAACTTGCAATTGTCTACACTTTTTATGTGAGTTAAATAGCCTGTAATGTTTAACAAACTGCAGCTAGCAGCTCTTAAAGACCCAAGTGACAAGACAGAACATCATTTGTCACAGAGAGATTGGGAGAATGAGGTTAGTGTGTTCCTGTGGTTTTGCATAGTGGATGTCCAATGTTGGATGTTTGTTTATCATAGAAACTTGCATCACTAGCTCATGCATTATCTGCAACTGAGCAAGACAGTAAGAAGAGTCTTTTTATCATCTACATCTCTTTGAGTAGTTAATATGTCGTATAGATGAAGAAGAGGATGCTCAACTGGATGCAATTATGTCTGATGTTCACGTTAGGAAACTGCTGTGAACTGTGTTTACAATGAATTTTAATTAATTTTATGGCAGGGCGATGCTGAGAAGATGCAACAGGAAGAGGAGAAACTTAAACGTTTTAAGAAACTGTTTAGTTGCTGTCGATTCTTCCTGGGCAGAGAGGTTCCTAGAGAGGCGCTTGTATTTGTAATAAGGTCAATATATAATAAGATTTAATTGACTGCTCAGTAACTTATTTTGAATGATCATCTTGTCTTCAGGTCATTTAATGGAGAAGTGTCGTGGGATAGTATAGATAGCGTTGGAGCAACGTTTCCAGAAACAGATCAAACGATCAGTCATCAAGTAGTTGATAGACCTACACAAGCTCACATGTTTTTATCTCGGTAGGCTGTGTCAGTATTTGTATCTAAGGTGTTTGTCGCACTGTCCTCTGCTGTTGTAGAGTCTATGTTCAACCCCAGTGGGTGTTTGACAGTGTCAATGCTAAAAAGTTACTTCCTGTTGATGACTACCTTCCTGGTGAGATGTAGTCCGTCTGGTTTGGGCCACTTGTATAAACCTTGTCTTGTAGGAGCAACACTTCCACCACACCTTTCTCCATTTGTTGAGGAGAGAGAAGGAGATTACATTCCGCCAGAGAGGCAGACCGGTACAGCACAGTATGATGGATGTCATTTACTATTATAGGCAGTATCTACATTAATTAACTAAACCAATTCAGATGCTTCACGCTGCTTTCGTTTAATAGCAGAAGTAGGGATGAACGTCTGAGATTGTATCTGGATAAGTGTCAATAGAATTAAGTTGCATCATATTCTCTCTCTTTTAGAGACTGTCACAGAGCAGGAAATTTCTGAAGATACTCACACTGTGGAAACTGTCCAGGTTAGATGCTTATTGAAACTTCTTTAGCTGTTGGCTTGAGTTAGATATTGAGGTTAACAGTCATTTATTTGCTCAGTAACTATTAACTGGTAATTATTTACTGATAGACTGTTACCACTAAGTGCACCATGCATTATTCACAATCGTTTTGTTGTGCTTGTTTGACTAGAAAGTAGTATGGTATACTAAGTTTGCACTACAGATACATAGTTGACATGTATGCGCTTGTGCACAAATGCAAGTTATGCACATATCTTTGTGTCGTCTGTATTTCTTTCTGAATTTACATGTGATACTGGAGATGTAGAGTGTTTGTTTATAATAGTTGTTGGCTTGTGCTTTTCAGAATTCAGTTGTGGCTCCAGTAGTTGTTGGACCTGGCCGATTGAAGCCAATCAGTGAAAACAAACAGAATGAACTACAAGAGAATGAGGAGAAGAAGCTAGCAATTATGGCAATGACAAAGAAGCGGAAGAGATTATATGACAAAATAATGCATTCAAGAAAAAGGAAGCGCTCTGAAGTACGTGGGTTTTGTGTGTGTGTGTGTGTGTGTGTGTGTGTGTGTGTGTGTGTGTGTGTGTGTGTGTGTGTGTGTGTGTGTGTGTGTTGCAATGCAAACTTTGATTACTTTAGGTGCGAAAACTGATGGAGAAAAGAAAGATGCATGAAGAAAAGAAACTAGAGCAGTCAGCCAAGAAAGTAAAAATCCAGTGATTAGTGACACTTTATAAAATATATTTTACTGTAAGTGGCAATAATAAAAAGAATATACCCTAAACTATGCATTGTTTTGTTATTGCTTGAAGTTGTTAGTGTTCTGCATTTGCTGAACAAGCCTTTGCCAGGTTCAGTTTATTCCTCTTATGGGCCTAGACACATTACTCACAAGTACACAATGGCTATACAAATGAAATGTAAGCAGTTGGTAAATTCAATGACCATCGATCGTATTTTAATTAAGTACTTTCATGTAATCATGAGTTGTAGCACCTGGTCTCAAACAAATACAGTATGTAGATAGATAGCTACAAGAGGCCCTATCCCTAATTTGGCAAGCTACACAAGTAGATGAAAACGGCTGTAGTTGTAGCAGCATTCCCAATGCCCCATTACAGCAGGCTTCATCTTTTAGTGAATTACATAGAAGTTTGGATATGTTGACGCAATTAACAGCTTATTCAGTGGTATATTAGAACATTTTTTACAGTGAATCTTTGTACATGTCTATCAGTTTGGTCTCTTTCTGATGATGTACTTTCCGCTACGAAGCTGTGACAAAAATATGCGTAATTTCATCTGATCCATGTTCTTCTTAACGATAATCTGAGGAAAACAACCATAACACAGATGATACACAACTACTTCAGTATAGCCACAAAACACATGAATTTCACACCTCAGCTTGTCCAACAGTATGAATTACACAACTGGAAAAAAACTGGCATCATAGACCAAGATTTTATTTAATTCAGAGACATGAATAAAACTTACTTTACTTTGCCTGTCTCCTTTGACTCCAAAATAATCTGCTGCCCACGTTGATACCTAGTATGGACCATATGGACAATATGCATATACGTAGTCAGTACTTCCAGAGTATACGTTCTTACACTTTCCGTTCATAGATAAGTTTGTTCTCATCAATTCGAGCATCATAGAGTGCCACATTAGCAGACTGTTCTGGTAAAACTGAACACACAAAACAACAACTTTGAAAAAGCAGCTACCTATGTCTATGGTATGTGTTCTTAGTAGCTGAAATCAGTAGCCAGCAGGCAGTAGGAGACAGACTGAGTAACACAGCAAATGCTTACACCCTTGTGGAGATGTTGTAAGAGGCACAGCTGGAGTTGTCCGTTTGTAGTTGGGGAATGTGTGACCCTATGACCTCAGCTGTAAGTCTATTGAAAAACAGATCTACAAATTCTGTACTTTGAAAATGACTCTCAAATCATCCATTATGTCTTCTTCATCTAGAAGCTGCGAAATCTGTATAAACTGGTTACGGAGCTTAATTATTCAACTATAAAGGCAAATAGTTGCAATGTGTATTTGTGGATATCTGTAGCTCTTTTAGGCCTCTTGTCTTGTGCTGGTGGAGGATCATTGGGTCGCCGCCTCAGCTTCCTTGTTATTACTGGCTTTACTTCACTCGTGTCTACATCAGACAAATCAACATCATGTGCTTGAAACACAATGTACTGAAAATATGCTGTAACACCTCCTGTCATTTCCATTGTTTGTCGTTCCATTTCGATTTTCTTCTTTTCCTCTTCTAGTTCATGTATTAGATTTTCTTTCAATTCAACTTTTTTGATCTAATCAGCAGTGATATAACTATTCAATATCCTACACAGAAACTCAATCACACCTCAAATTCTTTCTTTACAGCCTCCTTCTCCTGCAAGTATTCTCTCTCCACAATGCCAAGCTGTTAATTAACATCAAAGACCAGACCTTTATTCAACCAGTTAATTAATTGATACCATAGATGAAATACTGATGAAATTTATTTGACAAATTGGCAGTTTTATGAGTCACTGCGAATACAAAGTCCACCAACGGCTTTGCCGAAGCTTGAAGTCATCGACCACGTGCCCTAGGTATCATGGCAATGAGCCAAGACAAAACTCAAGACTTCCCTTCCTTGTATCCTATCTATCCAGCAGGGAGGTTCAACAAGTAAACGATGTATGGGGATGATCAAAGTTCAACAAAAGTACACATTGAGAAATACAGGTACTTGGTAAATATCAATGGTCAGGATATGGAACAAATCAGTCCATACGCATTTTCAAGAAAAATGTTAAATTAATTTCTGCCAATATTTCATCTTATACAATAGCCACTTAGCACTCTTCTTACTTGATAATCGTGAAATGCATCTACAGCCAAATTACAAAAACATGAGCTTACCATTCGTCATACTACTGTCACGTGACTTTCCCTACCTGCACAAGCAATAGTCAAATTCATCGCTTTTTCCAGTTTTGATACTCGCCTTAGGTAGTCAGGGTTTGTGCCATCTCGAAGTTGTTGCAATTGTTCTTTGTAAATCTGAAGTTGCTTTTCTAGTTGATAACTGCAAAACACATTACAAGCTAAGCACAGCATCTTGGCTTGCTACTAATTAAGATGGTCTATCCACATTGGACTGTCAGCATACATTATTGCTACACTCGTATTCTCATTTCGAGTCCTATCCTGTCCTATTATTCTTTGAATGCCAACACAATAAGTTCTATAACAAACCTAAACAAACCAATTATTTCTATTTGTTTGATTCAAAAAGCAAGCATCTACGCGCACTTTACTTGTACACCATCGTGATGTGATATCATGCTAGACACATTTGTATTCTGTCTGTACAGAGTAGCATTCAAGCTAAATGCCAGTGAAACACTTGAGTATTGCATAGCAAGTGCACACAACAGCTAGATCAACTTCGAACATCATTTAGAATATATATATATATATATATATATATATATATATATATATATATATATATATATATATATATATGTTATGTGGGAGTATGTGTGATTTGTTTGCCCACTGTTAGTGGGCAAAATATAAAAAAATAATATATATATATATATATATATATATATATATATATATATATATATATATATATATATATATATATTGCTCCATGGTTGTCAGGTGCTCCACTGACCACTCTCCACAAGAAAACAGGCGGTATTCGTCCAATAGCTGTGAGTGACGTCATTCAACAGTTAGCTAGTCGTCTCTGCTGTTTTTCAGTCAAATCTCATCTTCCAGGCACTTTCCTTCCATATGGTCAAGTTGGAGTTGGCATACGTTGTGGAATGGAAACTGCAATTCATACACTAAGGTATTATATATCTGTTAATCATGACAAAGAAGACTTGTGTTGTGTGAAAGTAGACTTCCAGAATGCTTTTAATGAATGTCGTCGTCTGCCTTTTTTATTTCATCTGAAACAAGTATTGCTGAATTATTTCCATGGGTACAGTGGTCATACCACACATTTCATCCAAGTGGAGACTTTCGTTTTGAAAATGTCTGCATTTTGTCAACTGCTGGTGTCCAGCAACGTGATCCACTAGGTCCTCTACTGTTTTCACTAGTAGTGTCACAACTTCTTGACGATTTTGGGAAAAACTCTGGTCCAAACTTCAACTTTGATACCTTGATGATGGAACTTTTGTTGAAACACGCGAATCAGTCTCCGAACTACTACAGTCTCTTGTTGTAAACAGTCATACGTTTGGCCTTCATCTCAACTTGGATAAATGTGAGGTATACTGGCCAACAGGTGATCAGTCTTTCCCAGAGTTACCAACGCAAATCAAGTGTCTCACAAGAGGGACTGAGCTATTAGGTTCTCCAATGTATGGTGAGGACGATTATATAAAAGCAACGGTGGCCAGACGCATCGAGAAGGTAAATAAGGCTCAATCACATCTCAGCGATTTAGACCACCCTCAGGTTGAACTTCAACTGTTACGCAGCTGTCTCAATGTGTGCAAAGTAAACAATCTATTACACACAGTTGTTCCTGGTTTGGTTGATGATGAACTCACAAATTTTATGCATCTCTTAGACATTCACTTGAACTGATCACTCGTTCTTCTATCCAAGATTCTTCTTGGATTCAGGCGACTCTTCCAGTTCAAGATGAAGGTTTTGGTCCATATGAAGCGTTAAGCTCATCAGCAGCAGCTTTTGGAGGTAGCTGCAACTCTAATAGACATTTAATGCAGTCATTTTTAAGTCAGTCTAACATGTCAACTTCCACAATGAATCAGGTCCAGTTGGAGTCAGAGTCCAAGATTTTCGGGGAAGATGAAGCACACGCTTGTCTACTCAAACAACTCGGCGATCGCCCTCCGTCATGTAATCTCAGAAAATCATCACAACGCGGCATTAGATCTATTATCAACTCCATTTTAGCCTCATCCTTCAAAGAGGTTATTAGTCTTCGGGATAGAGCAAGACTAAACACCATTGCCACTACTCATGCTGGTGCTTGGTTGCAGGCATTACCAATCCCAAACATAAGCCTCGCCATGTCATCACATGAATTCGTAATTGCAATATGAATTATTTGGCTAGGAATCCCTCTATTCCCGTTCCCACTATCGTCATTGAAATGTGTCTGTGGTCAAGTTCTTGACCCTTTCTGCGATCATTTGGTTTAGCTGCAGTCACAGTCCTCTCTGGATCAAATGCCACGACGCTCTTTGCGAAAGTGATTTACCATGCTCTTCTAACAGACAACAAGCATGCGAAAAGGGAACAACGATGTTCTGGCTATGACAACTGTCGTCCTGGTGATATCTTTCATCCTGATTTTCTTCTGGGTCGTCTTCGATGTAACAGTAGCCAACAGCCTGCAGCCTTCATTCATTATTAAAGCTGCCAGCAATGCAGGAGCTGCTGCAGAAGCTGCGGAAGATTGCCAAGACTTTCGCCACGCTGACAGAGTTACAGCAGCTGATGGTATATTTTATCCACTTGCTGTAGAAACTCTCGGTCTCTGGACACCATACAGTCTCAAGATCCTACGCTCTATAGCTTCGAGAATTTCTGCAATGAGTCACATGACGTTTTCAAAGTCTTTAAATAACTTATTACAACAATTACCTGTGAAAGTATGGTCATATAACGCTAGACTGGTTTTACAACGTTTGAATTTAGAGATAGAGGATGTACGTAGTTGGGACATGCATACTTGAGTTGTTGGGGATGTTGGGGTGGGAACGTTCATGTATGTAATAAAGTAATAAATAATATATGTATTGATTGATTAATATACATACATATACATACATTCATACACACACACACACACACACACACACACACACACACACACACACACACACACACACACACACACACACACAATGCTATGCTTCAACTACAGATACCTAGAAAAAACACATGACAAGTCTTTGAGTGCATCTCCTACAAAATCAACAATGTCAACGATTTCATACATACAGCTACCATGGTATTAAACTTTCAAAACCCAACACACTTTACTAACTGTTATTTATGAATCCCTCATTCCTAAAAGCAGATAAACTCCACAAGAGCAAATATTGGTTACACAGTAATTGAATACGCTACAAAATCATTTCACAGCAATTTATGGGCACCTTGGCAAGTAACGTTGAAAACTGATTTGATAACTATTTGTAATAATAATTAATAAAACAATTTGAACAGTTGTACACTACTAAATATGCTTACTTGTTGAAATAAACGTTTCATTAATCTATAGTTAGTTAATTAATTAAGTTAAACTAATAAATAAATAAATAAATAAATAATAATGTACAACAAGAAAGTGACTCTCACTCTTCTCTTGCTTCTGCATCCTGATCTCCTTTAGCAATGTCTGTTTCACTGGCCTCTTCAGTGTCTGTGGCAAACAATCAACAGTATTCAAAAGTACTAAATCGTCTCGACAAGTTTCATTGGTTTCCCGGACGTCCAATAGTCTAAAGCCACGTTAGACAGCTGGCACCTTCATCCGAGTTGCACGAGTAGTGGGCACCGTTGGACTCCTCGACGACTTGTTGTTTCGTTCGGTTCTCGCCAACGAAAGCCATTCTAGAGACAACCTCCGGGACACACACACACTCACAAAACATCCCGTATTTTTGCATTTGGCTGTGAACGATATGGCTAACACGTTTCACGACGAGTTCATGCAAATACCGCCTATTACAAGAGCTTACACTGCTTCCTGTGTGATAACCACTTTGGCCGTTGTAAGTTACATCTATAAGGCCCCATTGGCCACTTGTGTAGGTTGAAGATCCTGTCTTATAGCAACTGGAAGTGGTGAGCCCTTTTCAGCTCTATTTTAATCCGAAGTTAATCTTTCAGCAATACCAGGTAATGACAACGGAGGCAAGAGGTTATGCGGGATTGATAGACATAGGACTAGAGATAAAATGTGTTTCATTGTTGGTCTGTTTGTTTTAAATCGGTTCTTATAAGGAACGTTTGACAAGTTTTGTTAGGACAACCGATCAGCAATTTGGGTTTAAACGTAACCACAGTTGCGCTGACTGCTCTTTTGTATTAAAGAGCACAATAGACTAACTACTATTTGGAGAGAGGAAACTCGAGAATGTATATCTGCGCTCTGGATCTGTCAAAAGCATATGTCAGAGTTCCTTATTACAGATTATTCTGCAGGCTGTTAGAAGTGGGAGCACCGGTTTATTTGGTGAGATTGCTTTCAGAGTGGTATGCCAAACAAAAGATGTGAGTGAAATGTGAAGAAGTTTTCGGTTCTCAGTTGGTAATGGAGTGAGGCAGGGGAGTGTGCTTTAGATGAGTTAGTAATTGGTCTGAGGAGTTGTGGATATGGGGCAAGGATAGGTCATATGTACGTTGGCAGTGTTGCCTATGCAGAAGATGTGACATTGGTGTCACCAACACTGCATGGAATGCAGAAGATGCTGGACGTGTGTACCCTGTTTGCAGAAGAAAACGGTTTAATTTTTAACAGCAAAAAGAGTTTATCTATTGTGTTTGTCCGGAACAGTCATTTGCCAGTGGTAAACTCAAAACTGACTGTAAGTGGAGGTTTTCTTCCTTTCAAGAATACAGTATCACACTTAGGTGTGATAATGGTCTCCTGCTTGACAATGCAAAATTTCTGTGGAAGCAAGGGTTAGAAAATTTTTCCATGGTGTAAACACTGTGTTGGGAAAAATTAGAGGTGTGTGTGAATTACAAAAGATGCAAATGGAGATAGTTGATCTACAGCTGTTTTCCATCATGTCATATGAGTGTCATTTTTGTGGGATTTGGAGAGAACAGCTGTGAGGAGGATGATCAATATGGCTCTGAGAAAAGGTGTGAGAAGAGGATTGGGTATGAAGAGGAATGAATCAATATGTGATGCTTTGGAGGTACATTTCAAGAATCAGTGGAAAGAATGAAGAATTTAAATTGAAGTTCTTACAAAGGGCGTTCCATTCTATAAAGGCTTAGTGAAAGGACTTCTTTTTTTGGTGGTAGACAAAATTTTACAGTTAGAAATGTCATTGTAAGGGTTGAAGGGAGGTAGTTTGTCTTGTGTGTTACTGCTTGTGTGTGTGTGTGTGTGTGTGTGTGTGTGTGTGTGTGTGTGTGTGTGTGTGTGTGTGTGTGTGTTAGTATGCTCCCAGTGGGAACTGCATTACTGTGGTGATTCAATAAAAATATATATTATATTTTGTTTTTTTGTGTATTTCATTGCTTGCTATTGTTTGTCTGTTTGTCTGTCTGTCTGTGTCTGTCTGTCTGTCTCATTTCTTATGCTTAGGATGCTTTCATTTTTGCAATTGTTACATTCACAGTTTGGGAGAGAAGAAATGATCTGTCTGTTTGTCTGTCTGTCTGTTAATACGTATATTTTCCATTTATATCAAGCATTTGTGTCTGTTTGTCTTTCTGTTTGTGTGCCTCTCTGTCTCTCTGAGATAAGACTATTGGTTGCTATTGGTGCTGGTGGTTGCTAGTGACTATTGAATGATAACATATACCAATTAAGTAATGTTTGTAATACGTAGCTTTGGAGACTTGTCACTAACTTCCTGTTCTTTGGCACTATTGGATTCAACTTTCTCTTCAATATTATATTTACTTATCGCTACTGTCGAATGCTTGAGGAGGGATCTTTTCGCAACAGGACAGCAGACTTCTTCTTTATGTTCATTTTTGGTGGATTCTTCCTTACAGTATGGTCCATCTTGTGTCTGCTGTACTGTCGTGACATCTAACTGATTTTAGGTTGTTGGATTGTTTTACAACTTGGCATTCTTGGGTCAGGCATTTACCATCATGCTAGTTTACGTGTGGAGTCGGAGAAATCCGTATGTACGGATGAGCTTCTTTGGAATATTCACGTTTCAAGCTCCGTACTTACCGTGGGTGTTGTTGGGATTCTCACTGCTTTTGGGCAATTCAATTATAGTGGATTTGCTAGGTAATTGTTTGAATTTAATTGGCTGTTGTATATTCCTGTTTCAAATCTTGCAAATCTAATTTGGTCTTGATTATCATGCTTGAGATTTTTTATAATTTGGGAGCAAATAATAGGTCAATAGAAGCATGTCTGTCTGTCAGTCTGTCACATATATTTTCCATTTAAATCAAACATTTACATCACAGCAACACTAACACAACAGGACCATTACGGTTCTGAAGCATACAAAATTACACTGAGCACACTACATGTCTGTCTATCTCTGTCTGTCTGTCTATCTGTCAAAACCATATATTATCATAACTGACACACTGAACACAGTTTGAGCAACAACTAAAACCAATACGTTCTACTACTATAGCTAAGTGCAACCTGTTTTTGCACAAGTGACATTAACTTTTAGTACTTCACTGTCATGTTCAATCTACTGTTACTGTTTGAAGTGCTAATAGCTTTTCTGTAAATGTCTATTTAGAGTGACATTTTATTTGTCTTACAGGCATTGTGGTAGGTCATATATATTACTTTTTGGAAGATGTCTTTCCACACAAACCCGGTGGTCTCAAGCTACTTAGAACACCAAGATTCCTCACCTTGTTGTTCCATCCGGATCCAGAAGACGAGGCCTACCCCGTAGAACCTACAGAAAGACCTGGTGGGTTTGACTGGGGTGGTGGCCAAGATGTAGGTGCACAAGATGTAGATGTTAATCAAGCGAACCAGTAGTAGGCACTTGTACAAAGTCTGTATTCTCTTGTATAGAGAGAAGCAATGGCTATTATTAGTATGCAGTGCATGTACTTGAGTGTTTTCTAGTGTCTGTTTCTAACTGCAGTGAGCTAAAATCTTCTTATAGGCCAATGTACTAAACTGAGATGTAGCTAACAGAACAACAATGTACACCTCAAGTCAATAGTCAATAGCACCTTGCTTTGTTGTATTTTACTACATAGTATCCAAATTATTGTGTTGTAATTAAGTTGTACCCTAATGGTTGTCACTGTGTGATATGAAGACATCTATAGGCCTGTTTACAAGGCCTGTAGGGTTGACAGGGCTATTAACCCGGAGTCTTTTATTGTAGCTGGATTTTGCTGTGATGGAAATTGGTCTGTGGGTTATTCGGCTATTCTAAAATTTTAAATTTACATTTTAAATTTTTGATCTTTGGAAAATAAATTTTTTGCTTCAATTTTTTCCTGTTTCTCCATTTTCTTTTCTCTTTTTCCTTTTTCCTTTTTCTTGGTTTTGAAATATGTGAATGAATGAATGAATTGATAATGATATAAATGGTCAGTTTCAGACTGAATGTTCATGGCAATTGACAGTGTGGATGAATAACACAGTCACTTTGTGCTTGTCGTAAATCAAGTCAGGGGTATTTTCTCATCAGTGTATCTATTAAATGTTGTAAAGCAACAAGTACAATGGCACAGCAGAAATTCAACAAGAGTTCATAACTACCTAACAATACCAACATCAGAAGCATACTGTAGTCCTACTTACTTCTACGCTGGTTTCTTGAATTCTATTCTCTCCACTTTCACATCGTCATTTATCAACTGGTAGACGTATGTCACCACTGTTGTAGACTGAATATCCATGAGAACGAACGATGGAGTTACAGATCTATGCAAACCCAAGTGAACATGCTTAATTCTACTGTCATGTTACCAATACGTACCCTTGTAAGGCGTTATATGCTCCAGTTGCAGAGCCAGGATTAACGTAGAACTTGCCTTCACGATCAAATGCTTCAAACTGCATGAACACAATCAGTAAGTTACACTGCTCACCAACACTCATCAACCATGGCTACCTTGTGTGTATGGCCAGAGATGAGGATGTCCACATCTAACTGCCTCTGAAGCTGTCAATAAATGAGAATTAGATTGCATTTTCTAATTGACTAAAATAAATAATGTAGTGCAACAAGGTTACCATTCCTAAACTTTCCATATCTCCCCAAGGCACAATCTGGTGTCCATGACAGACACCAATTCGAAACTGACCGACTGTTACAACCTTCTGCTCTGGATAGCTTGATTGCTAACAGACATAAAAGAGTGCCACGATTGATTAACATATCACTCGGTAGTGTAATTCAATAAATTCTCGAATGGGAATGAATTCAAATTTTGTAAGTCTACATTATTAATTAATTCATTAATGTATCAATTAAATGCAAAATGATATAAAGTAAAATTAAGAAAATTAGTTTTTCAACAATTAAACAACCCAAAAGTAATTAAAAAGTCAACTACACTCCCACCTCATCAAAATCTCCCTTCACAACGTGCACATCACTAGCCAAAGTCTTCAGATAATCAAACGACTCCTTGGTACACAAGTTGCCCGTACAAAGAATGTGATGGATCTTACCGGGCACCTAAACACATAAGCATCACAAAAACGTAACAATTAGATCCACGGCAATCGCAAAAACAAACCAAAAGCTTTTTGAATTTGGATGGAAGACCATTCGACCGGTAAGGAATATGAAGATCACCAATCACCAACACTAACTAAAAAGAAACCAAGCCAGTTATTTTGACGGTCAGTAACAGTTGCAAAGAGTCCCAGCCGACAAGATTTCCTACCACCATGCCGATTCTCCTTACGCATGCGTACTAAACTTACACGCCCCCAATTGACAATAGCATTGCAACATTTTCAGCGCTGACTCAGTTACACTAACTAAACTGCGACGTTCACAATATGGATGAAGACGTCGTTCATGTGGGAAGATGGGAACTCTACCCAAAAAAAACGACAGTGAAAGGTAGGACTGTACTTCCGTTTTCGCTTTGCTCCTAATTTGAGCACACAGGGTGTCGATTTATTACATTACCTTGCTGCAGCGAGTGCGTCTACAACATTATTAACGCATGGCGCAGTTCGAGCGTATGATGACACATATGTTTAGCGTTTCACGTGTTTTGACAACCGCCTCTCACTTTGTCACTCGATTCGTTGCGATAATGTGGCAATGCAAGCTAAGTAAACTGTCCAATTCGTGCTTTAGACGACGGCTGTCCGAATTTCGAGTTTACTGAGCTGCCCGGCGAGTGTATCGAGTTCGCCGGTCGCTCGTTGACTGATGATGTCATCGCCATATCAAACTACCGTCTACTTCTCTTCAGGAAATCACGGATTCTCGTAAATGTAGGGAAGTGAATTGAATACGAATTTGTATTTGCATTGATTTTGATTGATGTTTAGATTCCAGTTCGACTTATTCAGTCAGTGACTCATTGTCAGAATCATCAGGTGCTCTTCTCGTGCAAACATTCGGCTCCATTTCGGTTAGTCATTCTTATTATGTGCGTTGTGCATGCAATTGTTACCAAAGTTGTATGCTTAGCATTATATTCTTGAACACCGAACAGGCACAGAAATGGATGGTTCGGTTGAATGGCAAAATTGCTACTCCCAAGAGTCACAAAGAGTTTTTTGCTTACTCATACTGGGCCTGGTCACAAGATCAGACTTCCCTGACGCAAAGCAAGCGTAATAATGATCAGAGAGTCAACAAACAGGTTCCTGTAGGTAAAAGTCGAGAATCTGGTAGGTTAAGTAGCATATATTGGTAATGCAGTAGTGTGATAGAGCATATTTGCTTTTGTTTATGTTTAATTAATCAAGGGAATCAGTACTACTCAATCTTCAGTGAATTCAATCGACTTGGATTCCAAATCAGTGAAGCTTGGCAGATCTCTGACCTCAACTCTCAAGACTATAAGTCAGTGAGCAATGAATTAACGTAGATGTCAGCAGATTGCTGAAGTAACAGATAATGTAGGTCAGACTGATGTTCTTTCTAGACTCTGCAAGAGTTACCCTAGACTGCACATTATTCCTCGAGTTGTAAAAGACAGTGTATTAGAAGGCTCCGCAAAGTTTAGATCATCTGGTAGATTTCCATCTGTTGTATGGAGGTCAGTGGAGCACATGCATTTGGTTATTTGTAAGCTAAAGTTTAGTGTTTGTAGACACAAAGACAATAGAGTTGTGCTTGCTCGCTGTAGCCAGCCTCTGCTTGGTTGGTTTAGCTGGCGGAGTCAAGAGGATGAGGAGATGCTCAGGGCATTATCAGATGCTTGTCTTAATGATCGGAAGCACATTTTGTTGAGAAGGCTGGGTACAGATAGGGACACCACAGACTATGAAACATTTGATGCTCCTCGACTGCTCATTGTTGATGCAAGATCATACAGTGCTGCAGTTGCTAATCGTACAAAAGGAGGAGGCTGTGAATGCAAAGGTTTGATTCAATTTTAATGGGCATGAAGACATAACTTGTTCAGCTATGAGCCGTAAGAATTGAGACTTTGTAAAAGTCACGAGACTTGGCGAGTAGCTATATACTCAAACCGTAAAGGGTTGAACTGACTTTCGGTGTGCAGGCAGATATGGCTGGCTAGCTATGTCTTGTGCCATGCCTGCTGTGTGGCCCATTGACCTGACAGTATTTCTTTATATCATACGTGGCAACCACAGACAATAGATGTGTGTTAATCAGATGTGTGAAACGTTCATGAAAGAGTTTTTGCCACAACAGTGTAATTCATGTTTTCGATTGCCAGGTTTTGTCAGAAATATACTACAAAACTTACCTGTTTGCAACTACTAACGCAAAATCAATCACTTCTTGGACTACAACATTGATACGAGAAACTAACATTACATAACCATGACTGATATTTATGTCCCGTATGTGATAACTTTCATTACTGTACTTCTATGACTACAGATGTTATGGACTTGTGGTCACGTGAAGCGACAGTGTAGATAGATTTTACAACTTGTTAAGGAGTGCGGTTAAAATGAAAATATGAAAATAGCGTCTAAATTCGTAATTCTTTGTGACAATTTTATCGTAGTTTTCATAAGGCTCATAGCTGTGGAAGCGACAGATAGCTTTGAATACTAGTTGGTACACTGTAACAGTAATGTCATTTGTGTGTGCTGGTTAGTCACTGGTAGTAAACCAGGTCGAAACATTTCATATTTTGTATGTTTGGTATACCGACACGTCATTACATTTGTCTTTAATATATCTAGAATACTACCCAAACTCTGACATCGTATTTATGAATCTCCCCAACATTCATGCTGTCCGTAAGAGTTTTCAGGCAATCTGCAACCTTTGTACATCATCAGCTGACGCGTCCAGGTAGGATGATAGAGTTTGATCTTTGTTCTCTTGTGTGTCAGCTTGTAACATGTGTTAGCTGGCTGTCATCCATAGAGTCGAGTCAGTGGCTTTATTACTTATCTCAATTGATGCAGTCTGCTTGTCAAGTAGTGAAAACTCTCGACATCGATTGTCGTCCTGTGCTTGTACACTGCAGTGACGGATGGGACAGAACTCCACAACTTACTTCTCTAGCAGAAATCATGCTTGATCCATTTTACAGGACGGTGCCGGTCAGTGTTTGTGGTATTAGTGCAACGTTAAGCTTGGCATGTCTAGTGCTCTCTACCAGGGATTTACCGTCTTAGTCGAACGAGAATGGCTGTCATTTGGTCACAAATTTAGCACTCGTTGTGGCCATCGAATCGGCGACTCTGACAGCACACAACAATCCCCGGTCTTTCTTCAGTGGCTGGATTGCATTCACCAGCTGCTGCTGCAGTTTCCGACTGCTTTTGAATTTAATGAGGCTTATTTGGTAAAAACCAGAGTTTTTGTTTTTGTTTTTATACACTCTTGAGTTTCTCTTTAGGTAAAGCTTGCTCTTCATACTTACTCGTGTTTGTATGGAACATTTTTGTACAACTGTGCACAAGAACGTGAACAGCAGAAAGAAATGACAGTATCTTTGTGGTCTTTTCTCTCTAATGATGATAAAAGTCTGCCTTTTAGAAATCTTCTCTATGTTGATTTCGATCAGGTTGCTAATTGATTATCGGTTGGAATGGGAAACAAGATGATTGTTAATGTATTGTGTGTTAGGTGTTGATACCCGATTGTCATATTCAACACTTGCAAATATGGACGACCTTGTATTGCACTAGTCACCCTGTCAGTCTTGAAACATTGAAAAGTAATCCCTTGACTGTTAACCCCTGCAGTAGTTTGCCAACTAGTCCTGTTACTGCCTTGCCTGCAAAGCTAACTCCAAGGCTAACTCGAAGCAAAAGTGAGACGTCTTTGTCTGGTGAGGCTATTGAACATCAAGGGCCCTCGGCTCCAATGTGGGATGAACAGTTGTCTCACGAGTCACTTACTATACCATCCAGTTATTTTAAAGGATTACCACGTGAGCAATACAATTTACACTCTGGTTTAGACAAGCGCAATCAACATTCTAGAACAGAACTTCCTCCATCCTACAATACTGTTATTGCTGAAGGTGATAACACAAGTACTCATCATAGGACTAATGCAGGATCATCACAACAGTGTGACTCTCGTCCTGCTACTGAACAAAATTGTTACGATTTTGATGGTCTGAACCCTCTAGTTGATCCTTTGCAGAAGCAACTGTGTGAAATGTCATTGGAGCATGAGAGGCAGTTGAATTCTTATGTCAAAGAAAACGAATCCTTGAAACGTCAAGTTAAAGAGTTGAAAGAAAGGATTGTTAGTCCAGACAGGCAAGGCAACAACCAGTGCAATCTACTGGAAGATGCACAACAGGACGAGGTACCGCATACACTTTAACACATTGAATCAGATTTTGTGCAAGTAACTTATTTATTCAGCCGCCTGTTGGTAACGTTGCCGAAAGTCCAAGTAGCTTCGATGACTCCCATTGGGAGAAAGTGCACAAAGAGGACGCAGAAACTGTTCTCTGGGTACCCGATCATGCAGCTACACGATGCTTTCATTGCAATTCAAAGTTTTGGCTTGCGAAGAGACGCCATCATTGCAGGTAATTACTGTCTGTTGTTTAATATGTTGATTATTAATTAATTCATATATGTGATATATACTTTTAGAAATTGTGGTAAGCTGTTTTGTTATTATTGCTCAAACTATTTTGTTCCCGTACCCGAAGAGCAATTGTATGAACCGGTTCGTGTTTGCTTAAGATGCTACCATAAACTCGACGGCAATCAGTATGATCAGAGACAACAGCAGACATTCAAAGTTGCTGCCTGAATATTTTTGTTGCTATTTAATTAATGGTTGTCAAAGTGGCTATGGAACGTTTGCTCGTTTTATTTTAGTCTCTGAGTTGACAGACAATGCTTGTAACCGTTCTCATTGATGTGACACATCCATATGTGAACTTTTGTCAGATTTCTAGAGTTTGATATTATACTACGTCTAGTCGATATCACAAATAAGTTGATTGAGAAATTACTGTGATTGCTTAATACCACCACACTGTTCATGCGACCTCGATGCAATGCCAGCTGACTGGCAATATAAATTATAATGGAATTAACCTGTTTGGGTTGCTACTGAGGTTGCTGAGTTGAAGTTTGCAGATTGGTCTATAAACATGAATATCCCTTTCTCCAGCTCATTGCCTCATCATCATCATCATCATCATCATCATCATCATCATCATCATTGTTATCATAAGGAAACCGCTTCAACAGTGTCCTGATTTATTCTATACAACTGGTTATGGTAATACAGACTCAGCGTCAGGTACAGTATATTGTTATAGGGCTGTGGGCAATAGCAATTCAAGAGTAATACAATAAATAGTGTGAGGATTGATCTACTGTAATCCATCATAATTGCCATGTTGTCTAGATCAAATATATGTTCAGGCGCCTGTAGGTATATATATATATATATATATATATATATATATATATATATATATATATATCTTTTCTTGCAAGAAAATTGTTGACAATTCAATTGATATGATGGACCTCGTTTGGTGTTCAGTGACTTTCAAGATGGTACATATATGGCGCACGTGTACGAAGGTTTTTCAGCAGTCTAATATGTGGCTTATCTCTTGAGGTGAAATCTGTAATTTTAATTAGCAGTCACAGGTTCTAATCTAGTCGAGAGATAGTTCGTACTAGCATTTTATGTCGCTTCCTTATGTACTCTGATATGAGAATCAACTGTCTGCCTATATTTACTGCAATAAATAAGAGACAGACAAATCGCAAGGTAATAATTATAATTTTAATCCTCACTCACGTGACCACACATCAACTCATTGATATCACTTTCAAGTTTATCAACCACTTGAACTGTAATCCACTTTGATCGTGTAGACATCGCCTGTTATTTTGCGTGCGGAGAGTTTTTCACGAACAATGACCGATGCGAAATACTTTACGACCACCAAGAAAGGTAACGCCATTTATTTCACTTCGCGGCGCCTTTGCTCGACGATTCTCCTCTTCCGCAGGCGAAATCGCCGAGTTGAAAGCAGAATTGCAGAGCGAGAAGCGCGACAGGAAGAAGGAAGCCGTGAAGAAAGTGATTGCAAGTATGACAGTTGGTAAAGACGTGAGGTAGCGCGACACATCGAGTCTGTTGGAGACCGTTTGGGGCAGTCATGGGTTTTGTGTGCGCAGCGCTCTCTTTCCTGACGTTGTGAATTGCATGCAGACAGACAATCTCGAACTGAAAAAGCTTGTTTATCTCTATCTGATGAACTACGCCAAGTCGCAACCTGATTTGGCTATTCTGGCCGTCAACACGTTTGTCAAGGTTTGTGCAGTTCAGTGTGTAGGTGTATGTATGTGTGGGCTTTCTGAAGTGGTCTGAACTCGTGCTTGTTTCTAGTCGTTGGAAGTTTTAGTGTAGTAATTGAGCAAATAATATCTAATATGGTTCTTTTCTAAAAGGCAAGGACACTAACGTGGTATGGCAGTAAGGCAATGTACTATATCGAAAGGCTTGCTTATCTAGCAGCCTTCACATTCTGAAATTAATATTAATTAATTAACTACATGATGACTGCAGTGTCATAATCGTCATTAGCATTGTTTAGTCAGTTTACCAGGCACTCTGCACATGTAGCATAGATGAAATGTTGATTGAACAGAGTAGAGTAAGGGTTCACACGTGCACACACACAACTGTAATTGCAATCTTGTTGCTAACTTTCAGTTATACTGTGTAAGATGAAATAGTGGCGGAGAATTTATTTTTGTGGATTGGCTGATTTTTCAGCGACCGCCGATATAAAATCTGTAATTAATTTGGCCATCGAGATATGTTGACGACATCAGGCACGTGGATCAGCTATCCAATGGCAAAGTGGCGGTACGTCATGGATAAGGCAACAAGATGGTAGGTAATCCCTGCTTGCCGTTGTGCCTATGCAGTAGTTGGGGACCAATAAGTTAGGGAATTGTGAGCCATGAACACAACTGTCAATCACAAACTTCTCCATGACCATCTAGGGTAAGACATATATCAGTTATCAAACACAATGTCCAACTGCCAAAATAAAATCCGCCAATGTTTCATCTTATATACAGTATGAGTAAGTTGATGTTTGCATGGAGTTTAACGGAACCGTTAAGCGTAGTTGAATTCACTTACTCGGTGCGGCCGCTGCACGTGCAAGAAGGCGTGCACGGTTGGCGCCAAGTGTCGTCGCGTAGGCGCATAGCTCACATCGGTCTGCGCGCGAGCAAGCAGTCTCCGTGTCGTTTACCTTCCTCCCACCCTGTTGTTGGTGCTCTAATTTCTCGTCATGTCAGCTCTCTGTGGATGCAGTCTTTCACTCATCCACGTGAACGTGGAGTTGAGTCGGGGTCCGGTCTCGGTGGCCCGGACCATGGCCGAGCACCGACCTCCCGCACAGCTTGGGAATCCGAGCCGGACTCCGCCCACTCTACATGGCCACGCTTTCATGGGCAGGCGGGCCATCACGGAACGGAAAGGCAACAAGAGAAATCCAGGTAAGAAGTTTGTTAGGAGTAACGGGAATTCAAATTGGTAATAATGACATGTTTACATTTAGAGACTTATAGCTTCTTTACATATTTATATTTAGTGTATTGTGTGCCTTGTCATGACTAGGTTTGTGTTAATCAAACTGTTTTAGGACTGTGAAGATCCCAATCCTTTAATTCGTGCTCTTGCTGTGCGTACAATGGGGTGTATTCGAGTTGACAAGATCACAGAATACCTGTGTGAGCCTCTACGGAAGTGTCTGAAGGTGAGTTTTTTGTTGAAAGCTTTGGTTGTTCAAAATTGTAGTGACTGTGGTTTATGATAAGGATGATGATCCATATGTACGGAAGACTGCTGCAGTGTGTGTTGCCAAGCTGCATGATATCAACTCGACACTGGTCGAAGACCAGGGCTTTCTGGATTTGCTGCGAGACTTACTGTCCGACTCGAATCCAATGGTAAGATGATAGAGATTGACACTCTAGGAGACGTGCAGAACACGATGAGTCTTGTGGCAATGAACTCAATGTCTTGATGTCTCCTAAAGGAACTAAGTATTAACAGCTAGTCAGACAGATATTGCTCATTTTTGTGGGTGTTATCTCACTTCTTAGCTGACAGATTGTGTTGTAGGTTGTTGCCAATGCTGTAGCGTCTTTGTCTGAAATCAGTGAAACTTCTCCTACGGCTGCTGCACAATTTGAACTAACATCAGCTATTGTAAACAAGCTCTTGACTGCATTGAATGAATGTACCGAATGGGGACAAATTTTCATTCTTGATTCACTGGCTTTGTATTCACCAAATGATGAGCGAGAGGCTCAGAGGTAACAACTAAGTGTCATGTGTTTTTAGTGTTATAGATAGTTGTTGTGCTGTTTGTAGCATTTGTGAGAGAGTAACGCCACGTCTCTCTCATGCCAATGCTGCAGTTGTGCTTTCTGCTGTTAAAGTGTTGATGAAATTCATGGAGCTGTTGCCTCATGACTCTGACCATTTGAGTTCACTCACTAGGAAACTAGCACCACCTTTGGGTAGGTATTTTTGTAGTTGTTGTTTTTCCACGTAGTAGTTAGCTATTGTGTTTTTACTCAGTCACTCTTTTGTCTACTGAGCCTGAAATACAGTATGTGGCTCTTCGCAACATCAACCTTGTTGTGCAGAAACGGTATGACTCATGCATGCTTGGTTTGTTAAAATAGTCACATGTTGGTATGTGTGAGGTGCACACAAACATTTGTATTTATCTATTTGCTCAGATGTAAAATGTAAAAGGGTAGTTTGTTGACATTAAAGGGTAACTGCAACGCAAAAATCAAGAATTCTTTTATGTTGGAAATTGATAGTTCTAGTTGCATACATGACAGGAAAAATAGTTTTAGATTTTTAAGTTTAGTCTTCGCTGAGATATAGCACGTCAAAGTTGCTTCCGGTTCTTCAACTTTTGGTAATGGGCTTGTTGTAGTGTGACGTCACTGAGGGGAGATGCGTGTGCATCTGTATTGTCAGCGGCCTGTAAAAATGACTAAATCTTCATATCCAAGGCAACTCTGCTAGGGTGGAGGCGACGGCAGCAACAGCGAGTCTTCTGAAGAGTCCTCTGGAGGTTTTTACGTGATAATAACGTTTCGTCTTTGCATGAATCGCAGGATGAACGAGATCTGCTGGTAGCCATTAATAAGTATACGTAGTGATTAGACCACACAGGTTTGAGTTCAGCGACAATGCCTTTGAAGCTTTGAGATCGCCTGCTGCCTTGGAAGCGGACGAGGAAGAGGACAGGCTACCCGAGAGCCTGTCATCATTGCAAGTAGAAGTAGGAGTTAGCAACGTAATCGATGCACATCCAGGTAAGTAAACAACATTCACAGGTTGCAGCTGTGGTCGTTGTGAAATGATGGATACGTACTCATGTGGAGTGCGTGTGCTGTCAAAACGTATTTGAGGTTGCCTCAAATAATGACACGATAATAATGTCGAATACTAGCAACAGTAGTGGCACAGTCTACTGGTGATTCATGCAAAACTCTAGTGTTGTATGTGAGAATGAGAATAAAATGAGTTGAAGTACATACGTTGAATTCACGTTGACACAAGGTTTGACGTCACTGTACAGTATACTATAACGCATACGACTGCATTTACTACACATGATGATCAAGAGGCGAGTCATCTAGAGTCATCAAGAATCTGACCTCCTAGCCATTTGCAGTACTTTTAGTCCTGCACGAGAGTCTTCCTTACCTTCCCGCTTCTCAATTACGGCTCTCCTTTTCTTTTGCAAAGATTCCAGAGTGCTGCGACATTGAAGTGTGGAGGCAGGTAGATGGAAAATGGTGGCCTCGGTTTCGCTCTTCTACAACCCAGACCAAGCTCTTGAATAGACCTGGCTGTACGTATCTTGAAGCAATCAGGCTAAAAGTGGCTACTGCAGACTCCTGTCCACTCAGTAAGACGCTTTGTATTCAGTAGCAGTCGCTCGGACGACACAAACATCTCTGCAATTGTCCTCAATATTTTGCGATTCCCACTCTTTCTTAGCTTGGGATCTTCAGAAATCGAAACACGATTGCGTATGACTTGCGCGAATTGGTGCATCCTGCAGCCACACAACACCAAACCATTCTTTTGCCATAAATTCCTTTGTTTACAATACACACTAGCGTGGAGTCTCCCCTCAGTGACGTCACACTACTCCACGCCCGTTATCGGAAGTTGAAGAACCCGAAGCAACTTTGACGTGCTATATCTCAGCGAAGACTTAACTTAAAAATCTAAAACTATTTTTCCTGTCATGTATGCAACTAGAACTATCAATTTCCAACATAAAGAATTTTTGATTTTTGCATTGCAGTTACCCTTTAAACTTAATTAAGACAAGATGAGATTTTAGAAAGATGTTGGTTGTAAACCAGACAGACTTCAGTGTTCTCCTCATGGTTCTAAGCGATTAAGTTTTTAGGTAAAGTAGATCATCCAGATGCCAACACTTGAGGTAAGCTTATTTAATTAATTAACTAAGACAACTAGTGGCATCTAATTGTGCTGAACACTAAAACTTTTACACCCACTCATGCAGCCCTTAACCATGCTTTCCCAACTGGTGTTCACATGCAAGTTGGTACACACACACGCACACACACACACACACACACACACACACACACACACACACACACGTATACTGTACATGTCAGCAAAATGCACGTGTCATGGCGGCGGCGGCGCAGAGAACTATCGAGTCTATCTTTGCGAGCAACGCTGTCGGAGATAAGAAACACGTGCATCGTTGAAAGAAAACGAGCGGCAACTGATGAAGGACTGGAGTAGATCGCCAGTGGCTAAATGATCTCCCATGGCTTCTGTAGTGAGGCAGAAGAGACACAGTCATTGCTGTGCTCTCTTTGCCGAAAGACACTAACAGATGTGCACTAGGGAAAGCTATTTAGATTAATATCCCATGTAAAATGATCACTTGCCAAAGTCAACTAGAGCATGAAAGACGCTCCTGCCATGAATCAGCTGTCTCTAGAGAAGCAATCTGCACACTGTCGGGCATGGATGACGAAATTTCTAGAGCTTGACACAGGTGAGCCTTATTGATCTGTAAAATGTAGTTTTAACTGCCATTGGGCATGGCATTGGGTAACGCCCACTTCACGGGAGTATTCTGCTCTGTCTTTTAAGATTTCTGGGGAGAACACTGAAACTTCTGTGTGTTTGGATCTCATGTGGTAGCATGCTTTGTTGAGCCCATTTTAGGGCTAATTTTAGAGACTTTAATTCTGTACATTGACCATTTTGCAACCGAGTGGTATGAAAATTTGTTTTTCTTGAATTTCTCATTGATGGTTTTACTGTGTGACCTCACATTTAATGCTACCATAAATTTCTAGGAAACATGGCTTATAACAGTATGACTCACCTTGCTGGTATTTAATTTGCATGGCTGTCAGGTGGCTATTTCTGCTATACCAGGTATAACTGGCATGGCATAGAAATGTGAGGCAGTATGGTGAAGTCTCAGAGAAGTCACATGTTTTATATATCATAATATGCACATTTCTTTTATTTTTGTCATGATGCTTTGATTTACAGAATAAGTTTGTATCGATTTATTATTATCTACCATATTGTGTGTAAGAAAAGTATATGTAGACTCAGGGCTACAACTAACACATTGCATTACTATGACAACATAGCCAGTCTGAATGAGAATTCAAAGCAGGAAGTGTTTGGGTCATAAATGACATCTTTTCAATAGGCACATCTTGGAAACTTCGTGAAAGCTTATGCCATTGTTATGGCAGGCATTATTAAGACTGTAGTAGCAGGTATGGTTAGTTCCTCTAAAATGGATATAGCTAATTTTGGGTTTAAGACAGCTTTTTTATGTGAGACTAAACATAATTATTAAAGGAGCATTCTGGAGATATGCGCTAGCTGCTGGCTCTACCTTTGCTCAATAATGGGAAATGTATACTAACCAATTTGGATATCGGGCGCTATTTCAAAGCAAACCCCACAGATGTACGTTACAGATGTATGTTACAGATGTACGTTAACAACGTTTAAAAAAAACTTAAAACTGACGGGCTGTTTCAAGAATTCAGTTCGCCAAGTGAAGCGTTTTTTGCACGCCATCAGATCACTTGAGCCTTACTGACACAATTACGTTCCCGGAAATGGTCTCTGTTTCTGTTGCTCCAAGAATGGTGGAAACCATCGTGCTACTTTCAGACTGTCTTCAGACTGACCTTTTCGTGCAATTTTCTTTACACTTCCTGCAAACTCCCTCAATCACCGGATCTCCCTATTTCCGCTGCACGGTTCTTCGGAGTGTGCCTTTAACATATATCACAGGTAGAGACAGACAAGCAAAGCACACGAGAACATCTGGGCAAACCCAGTTTACAAAAGGGCGATTGTTTACGGTAATTTTAAATTTGTTTGGAAAATATGTTCTACCATATGGAGACCATTAGGGGAAGCTTTGAGATAGAAACACTAAATAAAAGGCTATTGTGTAATGATTCTGGACAGCTTGTGACCAGCTGTTACATTGTAAACAAAGAATGTTGTTTGGGGAAGAAAATGAGCTGTTTTTTTTGGGGGGGGGGAGAAAATCGTGTTATTGATGCCAGATTTCAAAGCACAAAATTTAATTCCGCATGATGACTTGCATATTTTGCAGCAGCAGTCATTATGGATGCCTGCAGTGGCTGTACAACTAATGCCTAATAGAAATACATCACCAGCAACAGAGAAACTGTTTCTGGCTATTAAACTGCACCATTTACATCTGCATGATTGTAATTTCTTAAAACTGCACGACGTTCTTCTTTTATGGTTACTTTTGTTCATCTGGTTAAAGTGGTGATTTTCATTAGGTCTGACATACTACAGAATGAGATGAAAGTGTTCTTTGTGAAATACAATGATCCAATTTATGTCAAACTAGAAAAGTTGGACATCATGATTCGTCTCACCACAGCAGCCAACATTGCACAAGTTCTTGCAGAACTGAAGGAGTTAGTCTCATTTTCTTCTGTTTATTCGACTCTGCCTCCTACTCTTAATTGTTTTCTCTGGCAGATATTCTACTGAGGTAGATGTTGACTTTGTGAGAAAATCTGTGAGGGCTATTGGACGTTGTGCCATAAAAGTTGAGGTATTTATTCAATAACGTTCTTAGTTAGTGCACTTTGGAAATTTATCATTTTTGTACAGCAAGCTGCTGAAAGATGTGTGACTACTCTGTTAGAATTGATTCAGACCAAAGTAAACTATGTTGTGCAGGAGGCTATTGTTGTTATTAAGGTATGATTTTTGTTGATTCCTCTTGCTGCTTCTCAAATTTGTTTTATCATTGTACTGATTGATGTTAATGTTGTAGGACATTTTTCGAAAGTATCCCAACAAATATGAGAGTGTTATCTCAACGTTATGTGAAAATTTGGATTCTCTCGATGAGCCCGATGCAAAGCAAGATTATTGAATTTTACAGACGTTGTAGCCTGTCTAATGCATATATGTTGTTGTATCAGGGCATCTATGATTTGGATTGTGGGAGAGTATGCAGATCGAATTGACAATGCCGATGAACTGCTGAGTTCATTCCTTGAGGGATTTCAGGACGAGAACACAATGGTATATTGGTGTTGTTTAATAGTTTGGCAAATTGTACTTGTATCTACAATATATGTATATATATATATTACTCAGGTCCAGCTGCAGTTGCTGACAGCTATAGTAAAGTTGTTTCTAAAGAAACCGACTGAAACACAAGAGTTAGTGCAGCAAGTGCTTAATCTTGCCACTCAGGTTGGTCAGACTACAGTATGTATTGGTTATTGTATGATTAATTAAGGTGCTCTAGGGCTTGTGTACTAGTGCCATGGGCGGGGTTATCACCTGAGGCAAAGCCTAGGGCTCTAACCACGCTCTGAGTGCTGGTAAAAGCCATATAGCATGCTAATCATATGAAGAGTCATTTATACTATGGTCATGTGACTTGTATGAGTATAAGTGAGAGTGGGATATTAATTAGCTTATTGCACACTTGCTGTGCAATACGTCATATATACACCATCTGTATACACCATCTTAATACGCGCTCATGACTGGTTGCACGTCACGTGACCATGGTATGATACGTAATATGCATTGGTGTGTGTCTACTTTGGCTCAATCTATACTCTGTTAATTGAGATAGCAATAGCAATATGGTACTTGTATAATGAAACATAGTTAGTTGATATGAACACCTATAATTATCAGTCAATTTGGCTGTGTTGTTGTTTTGTGTACACTTGCATGACCAGATGGTCTGCAGTAAAACATTTTATTTCTCTTGGAATAAACAGATGGTGCCCTGATTTATTTAACATTGGTATAGTAAACAGATCATCACGAAAGCTGGCAACTAGTGGTAGTATAGGTTTCTCATGTGTAATTTGAATTTCCAAAATATCACGTAGGTATGTGCTGCATACACTTTCATGTAAGTGGAATTCACAGCTGTTGTTTGTATACTGTGCATTAGTTGCAGGTGGAAACAGTGTCAATGACTTGTACATAAATTATGTATCATGAGAGCAGATCCACTGATTCACTTAATGCATGTAACGTTCTTTGTAGGTTTTCATTGTTCCATGGTACAATTTGTGTTAGCAGTAAATCTGCTTATGGGTACGTAGACGTACAGTTCATTGTAAGAATGATTGTTTGTTCTAGTCATGCAACTGCAAGCTTTCAAAGGGCTTTTCTAGTCCAAAATATGCTGTTTTGTCTGACTACTTCAGGGTTTTCGCTACTCGTGGTAGGGTGGTGCTGCGCCACGCTCAGAAACGGTTAAGCTAGGAGTCCAAAGTCTTGCAGCTAAGGAATGTTTGAGAATTCCATACTACTGAAACACAATACTAAGGGTGATGATAGCCTTGCTCCAGACGCACTCGCAAGTGTTGATTGCAGTCTTGGATGAGCTGCTGTCTGATTCTAGTCCCAGAATCTACTCTAGACTAGTCATGGCTTCATGCGAAGTAACAACAGTGGTCCACGTCAATCTGAATCTACACCTGACTAGACAAACTTTCTGCAGTTTGTAACTTGTGCATGCGCAATCGATGAACATGGCTAAGAAGGGCTTACTGGCGATCAAAGTTGATTTCCTTGCCAGGGCACTTGAACGAAGATTACACGCAACAGCTACAACGCAAGCCTACCTCACTTGAGATCAGCTTCAGTGCGCATGTCCGTGTGTCGTGGACCCGCCCATCCCACCACGCTCCCAAGAATTTCTAGTGAGAACCCTTCTACTTGTTCCTGAGTGTTAGGGTTGTTGTCATGTGTATTTAGTGAATTTCTGAGTATTTTATTCTGTTAAATGCAAGACTTAGAGCATGTTCACACCGACATCTGGACTACCTATGATTAGGCTAACTATGATTAAGCCAACGTTAGCGCAAGAGCATTGACACCACTAACTATGATTAGTAAGTCACGTGGGCACATGAGTGTAATTAGCCTCTACACTTTTCATCCATCATATCCGGCAAGAATTCGCGTAAATTGTTTGATGAATCCACTGCTTGAGGTTTTAAAGAGGGAAACATTAGTTTGCTTTCTCTGGCAGCTCCTTCAGGGATGGCAGGACGTTGTCACAGGCACGTAGTACACATCTGCACACGCTTCCGAATGTTGTTGCTGTGTTTGTATGTTTAAACGTACAACACCAATCAGAAACACCGGCAACATGCTCTACTTGTATACTACCTCACGTGCCAAAGTCACATGCAACCACTAACGCCACTAATGCAGTTGTAATACTACTCTCTACAGCATTAGAATGGCATGATTAGGCCCGGTGTGAACACGCTCATGGAGAAGGCTGAATGTAACGTGTGTTCAAGTTGACAATAGTAGCTTTAGATTTGGTGGCTTCTGTTACCAACAAATGTACTCGTTAATATTTTGGTATATCTGATCTCAAATATTGAAATGACTATTGTAAACAACAGCATTGTGTGTAATGTATCATTACTAGACAAATTAAACAATGTCAGAAAAACATGAAACGTAGAGAAGTAGCAGCAAACTCATCATTGCAGCATATTAACCATAATTGATCTACTGTAAATCAACAAAATTTTGTAAGCAGGCAACTTTCATAAGTATTGATGAACATAGCCACTTTTCTGTGCAGAACATCAACATGAAATCAACAGAAACTCAAAACCTCAGCATGATGCGTAAGTATCTGCTAAGTGCCTAAGCATGTGTACACCCTAGTGGTATCTCACCAGGTATCCACGTGGGGACATGTCAAACCACAGCGCTAGCACCACGTGTAAATATCTGCTATTGCTTAATTAATTAAGCATATGTCCTGCCTCACCAGCTATATGTCAGTCTGTCTGGCATGCGTGACGTGATATTGTACTATGCAAATTGTCAAAAACCGAGAGCGACAAAAATTCGTAAACATTTAATTTAGTAAATCTGAGATCACTTACAAAATTTAGATGCTTACGAAATTTTGTTGATTTACAGTATTTCAACTTTAGCTATATATTGACAGAAAGTGTAGTGACACTTGGCCAGTTTGTTGGTACACTTATTCTTAAAGAATCTGATGTACTTAACATATGAACCACAGTGATGGATTTGATAGTACTATGTTGCTAACTATATGGTATGTATGATTATAACATTGTGCCATTTTAGGAGAGTGATAATCCTGATCTGAGGGATCGTGGTTATATCTACTGGCGACTTCTTTCAACTGATCCTGCAGCTGCTAGGGTGTGGATGTTAAACTACTGTCATATGCTGAAGTGTTAGTACTTGTGTACTTGTATTAGGAGGTTGTTCTTGCAGAAAAGCCTCTCATTTCAGAAGAAACAGATAGACTGGAGCCATCTCTTCTTGATGGTTATTTCTATGATCCATGTGATGTATTAATTAATGAGTCACTGACAGGTTATTTATACGTTGTTGCAGAACTTATCTGCCACATCTCCACTCTGGCCTCAGTGTACCATAAACCACCTAGTGCCTTTGTTGAAGGAAAGACACCTGTTCGAAGGATGACACTTCCCCAGAAAGCTGAACCGTATGCTATTTTGTAGACTAAAGTGGCACTGATGTCAGGACATTGTGATTTAGGTCTGCATCAGAATCAACTGAAGTTCCATCTACAGGAACTGGATATGCAGCTGCTATAACTGCTGCTCCTCCTCCTTCCATGGTTCAGCCAACAGTTATTCAAGCTCCTCAGGATTCTTTGATTGGAGATTTGCTCAGTATGGATCTTGGACCTTCTCAACCTCATGTGGGAATGCCTGGAGCCATGGGAGGAAGTGCTGGAATGGACCTGTTGGGTGGTGGGCTAGATGAATTGGTAACAGAAACTTTTTATGCTTGAGTTGTTTAACTGGTGTTGTAACATGTTACTGGTGACAGCTTGGGGGTATGACTCAAGGTCTACCTGCTGGTGGTGTGTTTTCATCTGCAGTGGGCGGAGCTCCTGTTGGCGGTACTCCTGTTGGTGGTGCTCCTGTTGGTGGTGCTCCTGTTGGTGGTGCTCCTGTTGGTGGTGGTCTGAGTGATCTTTTTGGCTTACAAGGCGGTCTCGGTGTTTCTGGAGCTGCATATGTTCATCCGAAGGAAGTGTGGTTGCCAGCACAGAAGGGCAAGGGTTTAGAAGTATCAGGAACATTTTCACGCCGTCAAAATCAGCTCTACATGGACTTGACGTTTTCGAATCGTGCGATGCAGCCCATGGGTGGATTTGCCATCCAATTCAACAGAAATAGGTAGAATTTATGTTTCTAAATTACTAGGTGGTGCTTTCAACGACTGCTGTATATTGCATTAGTTTTGGCCTCATTCCAGCTGCAGCTCTTCAGGTTCCTGAGCCTCTGATGTCTGGAGCTTCAACAGAAGTTTCTCTACCTGTGAACACCAGTATATATATATATATATATATAATACTGTAATTCTGGTATAGCAACCAACTGGAATTAAATGGATTTTATATTTGCATAGTTGGTCCAGTGCAACGGATGGAACCATTGAATCAGCTTCAAATGGCAGTGAAGAATAACATCGATGTACATTACTTTTCTGCACCAATAGCCTACAGTGTTTTGTGGGTGGAAGATGGACAGATGGGTATGGAATATGGTTTAGTTGTGAAGTATTAATTGAGACTTACAGCAATGTCTAGATCGGAAAGTATATTTGGCTACATGGAAAGACATTCCACCTTCTAATGAAGTTCAGTTCGTTGTCACGGGCGTTATGTTGACCGCAGGTTGACTAGTTTCTGCATTTTCTTCTCCCTGTTTTGAGTGATATTTGTGTTTTCAGATGCAGTAGAGAAGAAAATGGCTGCCAACAATGTCTTTTTAATTGCAAAGCGAAATGTTGAAGGCCAGGTTTGATGTTTTGGGTCATTCATAGGTGCTAGTTTGTTATCTTGTATGGTGTTTTATGAGAACATCAATTTTTTTGTAGTTCCAACTAATTGTTGGAGGTCACCATGGGTTACTGCTACTAGTTGGTTTTGCTCTTGACGCTCTCATCTTAGTATAATACTAGATTACAAGTCACATAAACAGCAGGCAATATCAAAACAGAATACATAGTTGGAGAAAACAGAGACTGGTGCAGATTGGGTGACTGTTTGTGCCACAGTAATGGAGATGTTATTTGCTGTGTATTTAAATTGACTATCTAGTTTCAGGCTATATACTGCTAAAATTTACATGAGGGGAATGTTATTCAAATTGTCAGCTGCCACAACTATTGTTAAATTCTTGTTTAGGGTTACTTCTTACTTTGTTTCTTCTTTTCGAACCAGCAGCACTATTATGCCTAGTGGGTGGGGAAATGTAAACTTCATAAAAACAGCAGTTCTTACTTAGTAATTTGCTATTTATAAGAGGGTGTAAAGAGTGAACAAACAAAGAAGACTCACTTAGTAAATGATGATGTACTTTAAAAAGCAACAAGGGTGGGAGTTGTTTTAAGAGGCACATATCTAGACTCATTGAAGGAGTGTAACTAGCTCCTAGTGAAGAGGTCAGTTGACATTGAATTACTGACACTGTTTTTTCATTCAACTGTAAATATGTGTAAATGTAAAGTATTCTACTCTTTGGAGGTAGTGACATATGTCAGTGCTCTCAGAATGTAAGGCAGTAGAACTGTTTGACAGCTAGCCAACTTGTCACATTGCATTTGTGTTGTAATTGTAATGCCGTGAATATTTAGTTTGTGACTTTGTTGTCTGACGTGCAGGATCTTCTGTATGTATCATTGAAGTTCACTAATGGCATATGGATTCTTGCGGAACTAAAGCTGCAACCTGGCATGCCTCAAATACAGGTACAGAATGCAAAAGACCTGAGATGTCAATAATTGTTTGACACTGTGTGTGTTTGCTTTTAGGTTGCTTTGAAGACACGGGCAATGGATGTAGTGCCAGGAGTGCAACAGCACATAGATGCTATACTGCACAACTAGGCAATAGCTAAGAAAGAAGAACTGAACTAACGCTCTAGTTTCGTCGTTGTTTTGCATGCGCGTTAGCCTATTGCGCCTGTTGTGGATTGGACTAGATGTTGATGGATTTTGTTGCAAGAGAAGAAAGTAAACTGTTACTAGAATTCTAAGGTGCAGTCAGTGAGCGACAACCCCGTATATCCGTTCGTTGCCATTGCTTGCTGTGCCTGATTCCGTTGTGTATACCTCAGGTAGCTGCTTTCTACGAGTGACTTCCAGTCGGGTCGATGCAATATGAAGAGGATTCTAACGACTGCAAGAAACGGCACAAATGCCGTCTTTGGCCGTCGACCTCGTTGTTCGACTTCTGAGTCTAAGAGTAGAGAGAGACAGAGACTAGTAATTTTAGGGAGCGGCTGGGGTGGTTACAGTCTAATGAAGAACATTGACCAGCGAAAATTCAGTGTGGTAGTCGTCAGTCCTCGCAATCATTTTCTCTTCACTCCTCTACTTGCCAGTACAACTGTCGGTACGTTGGAGTTTCGTAGCATTATCGAGCCGGTGCGTTACGGTCGTAAGTTTCGAGACGAAAGAGATTTTCACTTGGCCGAAGCCGAGCGTTTAGATCTGGAAGAGAAGACGGTGTGGTGCCGCAGCATGCTAGACGAGAGTAACCGTTATGCTATTAGATATGACAAGTTGGTCATAGCCGTGGGAGCCCTGTCGAATACGTTTGGTGTACCAGGAGTTCGAGAGCATGCATTCTTCTTAAAAGTAAGATGTCCGTCCTGTCGCATGGACAGACGCTGCTACATACATATTGACAGGTGAGATAGCATCTTATCATCCTATAGTATAACTGTTTTCCGCAGGAATTGGTTGATGCCAAAGCAATCCGTAATCGTATTATAAGCAACTTTGAACTGGCTGTTCAGCCAGGGGTCACTCCTTGTCGAGTCAAACAGTTACTACATTTTGTTATTGTTGGTGGTGGTCCTACGGGTGTTGAATTTGGAGCAGAGTTGTATGATTTTATTAGCCAGGTATCAAAGTCTTGTTCCTGTCTCCATCTGTGCTGATTGCTATATTGTCTATGGGTGTAGGACATGTCTCGGTTATTTCCAATGGAAGTGAACGATGTTCGCGTTTCTCTTATTGAAGCATCACAAATTCTGTCAGGATTTGATGAGAAACTGAGGAAATTTGCTGAAAAAAAGATACAGCAACGTGAAAAAATGGAATTGGTCAAGGGCACCGTTAGTGGTTAAGTGACAACTGATTGTTGGTGCATGGTATTACAGTATCTTGATTGTTCGTATTGTTGTGTCTCTTTAGAAGTGCACAGAGATACAATAATTTTGCAAGACAGATCAGAAATACCTTGTGGTCTTGTTGTGTGGGCTGCTGGTCTTGCTCCAAGGTATCATTTCTCTTACATTGTTTTGCAATATGACTATTAGAATGTCTTGTAGGTCATTTGTATTGTCTCTAGGTGTTCCAAAGAACAAACAACAACAGGCATGACATCATGGTTGACTATGTTTTGGAGGACATGACTGGATTTGTCTTGTGTCTAGCTCTTGGTTGATCAAAGTTTACGTCTGAAAGCCGATCCGATGGGTTCTGTGTTTGCTTTGGGTGACTGTTCGTGTGTGGAGGAAAACCCGATGCCACCAACAGCTCAAGTAGAATGTCCTGTTTGCTACAAACACCATGGATACTTGGCATGTCTATTTAGGTAGCAGAAAGACAAGGTCGCTACCTTGCAAAGAGTCTCTCTCAGTATTCGGATGCAACTCATTCACCACCAATGCATTTTAAGAGTGTAGGGATGTTGGCTTATGTAGGAGATTACCAAGCAGTAGCCGAATTACCTCAATTCAAATTTGGAGGTTGTTGGGGACAAGGTAGCGATGTCGTAATATGTGGTCATTGTTTTTTGCCTACAGGTTTTCATTCGTGGCTCTTGTGGCGTTCGGCATATTTAACACGTCTAGGAAACTGGAGACTTCGATTGCAGGTGCCAATTGATTGGTTCAAAACTTTCTTTTACGGTCGAGATGTGTCTCAGTTCTAAAACTGGGTATGTGGCTTGATTTAGAAGTCTAATTTGTGGCATCCCTGGAAGAAAATTAAGGCATCTTAGAATAAGTTTGTCTAGTTTCTCGTACATTGGGCTCGGTCTCATATGGTGGGTAATTTTAGATGTAAGTGAGTCGTGCATGTATGAGAGTTGTGTCCGGTCTAGTTTATTTTGGAATGCAGCTCATTTCCGACATACCGACATACGCCATAGCCTTAGGTACCTCTGAGAATGCATTGCCGTTTAGCTTTATGTCCTCAAGCTATTGGGAATGAAAACAGCTGGTTGCAATGTTTACTGAGGCACGAAAAGAAGCGTTTACGATTCATGTAGACAATGGAGAAAGAAAGAGCTAGACTTACTCTCTTATTTTCTTCAAACTGGATAGTGTCCAAACACCACTTTTATAGATAGTCTATTGTTGATAGTTGCAGTGGTAAGCGGAGATGCTTTCCTGCAGGTGGCTTCTCCTTCTAGGAGGGGTCTTTAGTTGCTTGTGGAATGTTCGGTTTCTCGCAATGTGTCGTCGTTCTACCTCAAACGAGTCATCGTCAGTGCGGCGGTCGCCACATACACGCAGAAGACGGTCACCTGAAACAGCAATAAAAACGTAGATGAAGATAAAAGCGTCTTCCATCAATTAATATTTACATAATTGCTAACGAGAAGTTAACGATTGCTAAATAGGAGTTCATGATTGTAAATTGGATTGAATGATTGGTAAAATAATTGTGACGGATTACCAATCAGACATCCCCTCTCTCTCTCTATGGGACTTGCAACGGCATGACGTATAAACTGCTGCGTCTGACTTGGACTGGTCATTCGCTCGTCTCGACTGCTCGGTACACGATGTCGTCTGTTGACTCTGCGCTCGTGATGCACCTGCTGCATCTCTGTCTGCTGGCCGGAATCTCGACATGTGCTCAGCCTTTCAACTACGAGGCAATGGTGAGTAAGCAAGGCTTCACATTGCAGCATGTGAGCGAGCATGCTGCATGCACGTGTTGTTTACACTATAAATATACAACGAGCAGTAGAGTGTGACTGTAGGGATTGACGCGGCGTTTTACTGTGTATGTGTGTATGCATGCATGTGTGTTAGTGTATGATGATGTATCGATTCTCTCTGATATTTTTTAGCAAACCGGTACCGGTGAAAGAAACATGGCTGAAGGAGTGAGAGGACAGCAACCCGGTAAGACACTGAATATTCGAATCTTTAGCCTTTCAAGTGCCTGTTGATGCATGACCAACCCGACGCTTTCCTGTAGCATCTGGTATAGCTGCATTCCACGCGTGCTCGTACTGCACTGCCAGCAGGGCGTACGACGTAATCGTGACCCCGTCCACGCCTAAGTATCAAGGTTCTGATGTATCTGATGTGGGGGCTGTCGGTTTACGGTACCGCTTAGTGGGCAGCACAAGCGTCGTTTAGATATCGTTTTCCATAGCGTTTGTAAATATGACGGGTGGAGGTTGGTTTTAGTGATACTTATTATTGGTTTTCTAGCTAGAGAGACCGAGGAGGTCTCGGTACCGTCGAGCGGAAGGTGGAAACGAGGTGGTACTCCTAGGGAGTATCGTATTTCTGTTCTGAAGCAACATCTAGTGGTCAAAGTGACCGGTGGCTGCAGAGTGATGGGCTCGAACGCCGTAATTCAGACCGTCGACAATGGAACCGTCACTTCTGCCGTCTTTGCGGATAGGATGCCTGAATATTGCTATGAAGGCCGAACACGAAGCCCCCAACCGTTCAGAGTCATCCTGACGTCAGTGCACCACGTCGTGGTAAGTTCTGCGCTGTCAGCTGTGCTAAAACTTGTAAATCCGATGTATCACTAGCTACATGCACTGCTAGATTCATTATTTTGAACGTCACTTGTTTAGACGCCATTTATACAAACAATTACCACATCGTTAATGGTTTTGTGTAAATAGACCGGAATTGCTGTCACCGGGCAGGATGTAGTTTTCTTCAGACCGCTGCCGGATCAACTTTCGCACACTCAATCGACTCACCGCATCCATCGTCGCGCGACATCTTCCGGCAGCCATTCGGTTTCCAGTGGCCGGAGCAGTTGGTGTAATGAAGGTGTGTGTATTTGCTAGTGGCTAGAATTTTATTATTATTATTAATGAGTTGTGTCATACAGCTAGCCGGAATGAATTGAAGGACGTTCATCTTGTTCCTCATCTTAAGGTTTTAGTGGTCGTCGATAAGTTGACAGCCGACAGACACGACGGTTCCATAGAAAACTACGTGCAGACCGTGATGAGCATTGTAAAGTGGTTGCTCTGCGCATGAGAATTTGACAGTCGTGTGAACAGGAATCCTTTCTAGGTTCAAGTGCTGTTTAGTAAACAAACAGCGGGATCCGAACTCAATCTGTCAGTTGTGAGGCTTATCGTTCTGCGTGAAAACCTGGTGAGTTAATTAACTTGATTGAAGAGAGAGAGTTACTGTAAAGATGTTTCTACATGCATATTCCAGAAGGAACTCTCTCCCAATGATCGTGCACGCAATACCCTTCGGGAGTTTTGCAAGTGGCAAAAGACGTTGTCCTCTCCGACTCGTCACAATCTTGCCATTTATCTCACGGGGTAAGCACTAATTGTAACCGTCCGTTTAGCATTTGATAGTATACGTTTATTTTACTAAAAGTCGATGTTGCTTTAGACATGACTTGTGCAGCGGCTCCACTTGTGACTTAGAAGGTAAAGTCGGTTGTAACAGTCGAGAATTCAATAAATCATTCAACGACGTCGATGCAGGACTTTCCACTGTCAACAGCATCTGCAGTTCGTCCGCGAGTTGTATGCTTGTTGAAGACCGAGGCTTGAAATCCGCCTTTACGATTGCTCATCACATTGGCAGAGTGTAAGAAGAATTTACGTGATTTGTGTGTGCATGGCGTCTTTTAGTTTACGTGGCAATATTATGTGTGTGAACTTGCAGTTTCGGACTGAACCAAGACGGTCGAATGAACAATTGCTCTGTGAGTAAAGGTCATATCATGTCGCCTTCGCCGGGAACGGCCAATATATTTCGATGGTCGAGATGCAGCAAACTCGAACTTGCAGCATCTTTACGGTATCTTTACTCTCGAGTCGAACATTTCTAGTTTATCGTCGAGAGCATTCTAATTCTAATTGTTTCACTACAGGAACGCGACTTGTCTCAACGAAGCAGATTTTCTTAATCGTGTCGAGCACGTTCTACCGGGCAAAACTTACAACGCATCACAGCAGTGCCAATTGTTTAGATTACATCCTGGCGTTGTTCGCGCTTGCCCTCACTTTTACGCCCAACAGGTATACACGTTTAAATCAGCTAGTATAGCCTCTAGATGCTAGTGGCCGCATGCATACAATTGCAATCGACAATTAATTACTAGACTACTAAACGAGTGATCTTGTGGTTGATTGCAGGGAATTTGCGGTAGTTTGTGGTGCCAAGACGATCATAATTCTGGTTGTGTAACGACTAATACACCGGCAGCCGATGGTACACCTTGCGGTCATGGAAATGTATAAACTATACACTTTGTCTGTACAAACGCGCTATAGGCTTGTTGTCTAAGTAGATGATGGCTTTGTCTAGATTTGTATGAGAGGTTCGTGTGTTGATGCGAATTGTGGCGGAACGTCACCATCTGGTAATTTAATTAATTAATCATGAACAAATTGCATGCTCTAGACTGCACACATTGCGACTCTATTCACTGCTCGTTTTGACATTGCAGGTTCCGGCAGTTGTCCGAGAGTGGCGGAAGGACAGTCTGTGGAGATAAGTCGAGTGTCCGATGATAACAACAGTTATATGGTAAGACGTATCTTAACTGCGCATGCGCAGTGTTTAATTTGTCTCTCGATGATAGCGATGGGAGATAACGGGGAGAGACAAAATCCGTCTGCACGGAACGAAGTTGTGCGTCATATCTGCTACACCACGACACAACAAAACGGCCGACCTGACATTGGGCATTTGCATTGGAGGTCTAGTCAATGACAGCAAAAATAATCAACGTAAATAGCTAACCAACCACGTGTTCAATACTTGCTTAGAAGTCGGTGGTAACTTCTTGCGTTATAACTCATCAAAGAGTATTATTACACAAAAGGTAACAAGTTTACTCTCTCGACTCTTTTATTGCCACTAATTCGGGCAATCACATTGACAGGCAACTCATCGTTGTCTTACTGTGACAAATTCTGGGCTCCTACTCACACCTTGTGGTGGTCATTTTCGAAGTACGGTGTTGCATTTTCATAACAGAATATTGTGATTGTGACTGACATTTTACGGATTGTGTCTACGTTTAGAACAACAAAAGTGGGGGTTTCGTTCATCTATAGGACACGTCGTGTCTCTGTTTGTACGTCAACAGCTTTCTGTATGCGGTTGAAGTGAAGGTCACTCGACATCTGTACAGCCGTACGTTCTTAGCACGACGGTCTTACCCTCTAGCTTTACGGAGCTTCCCGTGGAAAATGGAAGAGTCCGACTTTCTTTTTCTTTTATTAACACTGTTGAACGGTAATTCTTAAGAGTAGATAGAAAATAGTTTCAGCGATATTGTTGTGCAGTTGAAATGTTATAGTATATATATATAAATTAGTATATAGTAGTATGTATAAAGTATATATATATATATATATACATATATCACACAGGGTACGGTAGTACCCTGTATGTAGGGATTGCCCAGGTTTTGAAGCGTTGTGGGGGCGTGGTCGTCGTTTTGCACGCTTAGAAAACAGTAAATGAAGACTAAAATCTCTCAAAATTAACGAAATGAAATGTTTGCACGTTGTGTACTATATCCTATTTTTGTTTTGGTCAATAATCATCTAACAACCTAGAAAACAGTTGCTAGCCTCAGAGGCTCATGCGCCAATTTTTTGTTCTGATTCTTCTTCTTCTTCTTCTCCACGTATATCTCTTTTTGTACGTTATGTACGGCTGCGAAACTTTAGAAAGCGCTTTAGAATTACCCGAAGTCTATTCTTTTGTTGATTAGAAAGAAACCGAAAGGAATGCTAAAACATTTGTGTTTCTTTCAAGCAGATTTGATCCTTTGACCGCCATCAACGCTGTTGCACAGTTCGGGCCAATCACGGAGCAGTATTTGCGATGCTTGTCCATGGCAACCAGAGACAATGGACGAAGCGCCAATCAACTATGCCCAAAGAATTTAGGAAAGAGTCTACCACCAGAACTGTGTAATTCGATCATGTTTGTCATTGTCCGGTCTAGCCTGAAATTGTTTGCGATCTGCGTTGTACACAGGAGCAAAATTGACAAATAATTACGTGTACACATAACAATTTATATGGGAACCCATTATTTGCAACGCATATCCCGTATGTGATAATCTTTGGCTTTGGCTACTAGGCCAAGTTTTATTCCAACTGCCGTTGCATATTCAATTATACACGCACAGAGGAAAGAGCAATGCAAAGGCACTAAAAATAGAAATCTATATTCGTGCAACGTGCACTAGGATACCATGGTTCCGTATCTACCCCGTAGACTTAGCTTGAGCTTGAGTAAACTACCTCTGAATCATGTCTAACGAAAGCTGTTACATACATGTATAAATAGGTTTAATTAACGCTAATGAAAGCGCACTAAATCTTAGACATGCCTAGAAAAGACGTACAGACCCTAGTGAAGACATGTACACCCTAGATAGTATATGTTGCGCGCTTTTGCGCTCCTAAAAACTTACCAAACTAGAATTTTTAAAACTTTTCTCTAAAAAATAAATAGATGTAGGGATTGTATAAAAAGTAACAGGAACAAGATCTATAGATAATATCAACCAAAGCCAGACATCATTAGTGAATCCTTCCAACACCCAAATGTATATCTCTAGATAATATGAACCAAATCCAGACATCATTAGTGAATCCTTCCAACCCCACATTCCCTACATAATACATTTTGGGGGTTGGAAGGATTCACTAATGATGTCTGGCTTTGGTTTATATTATCTATAGATCTTGTTTCTGTTACTTTATATACAATCCCTACATCTATTTATTTTTTCAGAGAAAAAGTTTTTAAAATTCTACTGTATATACTCGACGGGTATAATCAGTTGTTCAGATGGATTGCTTGTGCACTAATCAGAGCACGCCTCCTGCAAATGCAGAAAATAAAGAAATCGAATTGTCCCGTTTAAAACCTGCATGTCCGGCTAATCTTTAATTAATTAATTAATTAAACATGCAGTCTAATTCTTGCAGCCTATTACGACAAGAAATGACAGTCGTTAGTTTCGATTTTAGGTTACTAGATATTCTTATACTAGACAGAGGCGGTGGAACGCTTGGAAAAGTGGTGCGCCACGGTATACGTAGCACGGACATCGCTTGGGTCTCGTTACAATCTTTGATCTAGCGTTTAGATATACAACCTAGAATTTAGTAAAAGATGGTATTCATTGACAAAAACAAACTCGCTTCTTCTAGACATGAATATTGTCTTGTCTAGAGGAATACGTTACCTAATTATTTAGTTAATATAATTAACTGCGACATAATTGCATGAGCCGCCTGTCAAAGGAAAAAATCGCTCTTGACGCTGATGTATGACTTCAAAAGGCATGTGTACTTAGTTTGCCAAAAGCAGCCGGAACAACTGGCAGACACGTAGCAGCAAGTTTTTGTTTGCTGTACAACAAGATTGTCAAATCCATTGTAGAGTGTAGACTCACTGAGTCAAGTTGCTTGAGCTCAGCTAGCAAATCGCACCAGTCATCCCAATTAACTAGTAAAAGTGCTCTACCTAGGTAGAGTAACAGTGTTGATCGACTAGCACTAAAAGCCTGAGCTGTTGCGGCTGTAGCACTCCAAAAGGTCACCCTTGAGCTGAATTAAGTTATTAATAGGCTTTTGCGCCATTGGAAACAAAATAGCGTTCAAAATGCGAGTTGCGTATAACACTCTGCGGCGCTACGTGCCCTCGGAAACCTGAGACTTGCCACTACTGAGGAGTTTGCGCAGATCGTTGGCAGTGGCAACCAGCGTACATACTGTGCTGTACGTGTCCGCTTGTTAGCTTCTTCGTTCAAGATGACGACTGCAAGTTTAGAAGATTACTTTCGGACAACGTTCCAAGACAAACTTCTCGTGTAAGTTTGGTATGTTTGTATTTCGAGTCGTCGCTAAGTCAGAAATTCTGCTTTTTGCGCCAGTAAGATGCCTGAACGAGAAGAAGACCATCTGACAGCTGCCACGAGGCTACTCGAGAAGCGTCGCGAAATGAATGAGGTCGAACAGGCTCTCAATGCACAGAAGGGAGAATTTCAAATGAAAATGGAGAGTCTGCAGCAGCGGAGGGAGGAACTAGAGCGGAAAGAATATCAATTGAAGAGCTCTCTTCTTAAGTTTGACAAATTTTTGAAAGAGAATGACTCGAAGCGAACGAGGGCTTTGAAAAAAGCGACGTCAGAGCAGGAACAAGGAAGGATGAAAGCGAGAGAAATCGAAATGTGAGAGGACAGAGTTCCATTAGATGAGTGTGGAAGCATTTGTAATCATTTTGGATTTAGGTTGACTGGAAAGGTTGCTCAACTGACTGCTTCTCTGGATAAACAACGTCAACGTCTTGAAAAGTGTAATCATCATTGTGTCTGTCTGTCTGCATGTGTGTCTGTCTGTCTGTCTGTCTGTCTGTCTGTTTGTTGTTTACATTTATTTGAACATTTATCTAGCTATCATACATTTTCACAATGCAAATACTAGCCATCCAACTATACTATCAGTGTTCATAAACTATAAACTAAACTCGAAACACCATATGTGAAGGAACTAATAACACTAAAAGCAACTATACTATGCACAAAGTCTGTCTGTTTGTCTGTCTGTCTGTCTCTGTCTGTCTGTCTCTGTCTGTCTGTCTGTCTCTGTCTGTCTGTCTGTCTGTCTGTCAATACATATATTTCCATTACAATGAAATTTCCATCAAACTTTAAAAGCAAACCTAAAGTCCACTACATAATAATTACTACATAATACATTAGCCCCATATGGGGGGATAAAACTTAAAAGAAGCTACTTAACTAAAAGTTGTGCAAAGTCAGTGTTTCTACTAAGGGTCTTAGGTCCAGAACCGATCATCATGAGTTTTCTTGTCAGCACACTTGCATTGCAACGTTGCAGTTGAATTGAAAACCGTCTCTTCCATTGTGTCTTAAATTCAGCAACATTTGTTCGGCCGTTCTCATCTCTCCACATACTTGCAATTGCATTAAAGTAGTTAGTGGCTCTTTCTCTCCAATGCCTAAAGTGCTAAACACTAGAGGCACTACTGATGGAGAATATCCACCAGGTAGTTTTTCCTCTTTATATTTACTTAATTTAAGTTCTTCCGTTCTCACAGCCGCACTCCCTGCAGTTGTAGATGCACAAGACAAAATGTCTGCAGTCCACGGATGAGCTAGTGCCACATCAAGCTCTATGTTTGAACCAGTTTCAGAATCAGCCACTGTCTGTCTGTCTGTCTGTCTGTCTGTCTTTGGTGGGAAATTTACTGTCATTGTTCATGTGATCTTACAAATAACCTCTAATTTATTGTGAATCACAATATGGCATTTTGGGTATAGTGTCTGTGTATCATCGCTATTTGGACAGAATATTGGAGACAGCAGAAGAGGTGATGAGCAATATATATATATATATACTAAGTTTTCATTTGTCTTCAAAGGGATTTTAACTAATTAGCACATTCCAGTTTATTTGAACAGACGCCCACATCAGTCATTTGAACTGAATCCACACAGGGAGTTTGTCGGTTTCTACCAAGAAAATTGCACATGACGTGTCTACATGCGCTCAAACTGAGTCTTCCATCATAACGCTACAGTACTCTGCTTGTACGAAGGACGGGTCATGTATCTAGTATATATATATATATATATATATATATATATATATATATATATATATATATTATACTATCATGTATGCTAAACATAAACAATTAAGCAGCATTCACAAGCCAACTGACCGTGAGGCTTGGATATGAACTCTGTATCGTACACTGTGTATGAATTACAGTGATGTAGTTCTCATTCATCTGTAACAAACTCTATGCTACAATACTTGTAATTTATATGAAATCCGTGGTGCTGAAAATATTTGATTTAAATTATTTTATTTTTGTTACACTATTTATTTAATTTTATGTATAACACTTGTAGTTTCAACATTGCTTGTAGTGTTCCGTGTTTCATGCTTGATAGTGACATACAAACCTTGAGGGCTTGTCACTGAGATAGCAATGACTTGATCAGCTGGATGTCCTGACACGTCAGTATGAGAGTACAGTATGTCTTGGTTAATTGTGGTGTTATAATTGATTTGAATACATCAGATGGTTATGAACACATAGTACCTTATCTAAAGGTTTTGAGTCATTTCCCAATTTAACAGCAGGGTGAGCATTTACGTTGGTAAACAGCATTGCTCGCACAATAATGAGTTTAGTTTAGGTAATTGGTTAAGTGGTATGATGTTAGCTAAGTGACATGGCTAGCTAGCACTTAACTTATTCTAGTACATGTTATATTTATACCCAGACCTATACCCAGTGCTGCAGTATTGGCAGAATGTAAGAAGAAACTTTAATGCTCTTGCAAAATTGGGCATTTCATGTTTGGTTTGGTATTTTCATTTCACTGCTAATTAGTCAAGATATTTATTTATTTATTTATTTATTGAGTAAACATTGTTAATGTTTATTAATTGGGGCCATTTGACATGAAATGTGTTTGTTTTGTTGGTATTCTGTTGCTGTTGTAAGTCTTCTAGCCAGGAGCACTAAAACATTATATTATACACAGTGAGACACATACAGATTAATTGCTGCATTGTTGTGATTGCTAACTTCTGGGTGCCTTGCTAGGAGGTAGAGCGTCAGCTGTGTTATGTTATTGGAACATTGTAAATGTCTTTCGACTGGATCCATAACATATTGTACAGCAGATGCTTTCTACCTTTGGTTTTGGCCCTTAATGCTGCTAACTGTAATTTAGTAGTCTGGCTATCAGACAAAATTAGTTAGAGATTCCAAGAATGACTGACAGCAATCTACTGCAAATCACTTTTTCAAGCACCAGCTGTGACATTGGGTGTTCAACAGCTGTGGTAGTAATCACTTAAAGCTACTGTTCTAAAACCTGGTTGCTTGTCTGACAGATAGGTATATTATTGTTGAAGTTGTTAGTACTTAATTGTTAACAAGTAGAATTTATGGTAAACCAAAGAGACAGTTGTAGGTGACAAGGAAGCTAGTGTTTAAGACATAGAAAGACAAGTGTCATGTGGGAGACTTAATTCTTAGGAGCTGTTTGTGATCTATACTTTATAAAAATAGATCCACAACTCAATCCATCAGCAGCAGCATCATGGTAAAAATAGACAGTCAAGGTATGTCCAGTCTGATAGCGATATGTTCTATACAGCAAAGCAAAGACTTGAGCATTTGAAGTGGTGATGTTTATATACAAGGGCATAAGGTGCACATGATGTACGTCTAGTTACTATTATAGGTAGTAGACATGATATAATTTGGACAATCAGGATGATTTCACTGACTGGGGTTGGTTGGGAGTTCCTGTTGGTTGATCAATGTTTGACTAATTGTTGTATTGTATTCTAGCTCTACTTGTAATTCTTAAATATATGTTGGTTGTTCTGTACTGCTGCTGGTAGGTTGTCTGACTGTTCTAGTCAACTTGTTTATCACTGATGGACCTATCAATGTCAGAAGGTCACGTGATAGGTTTCTGTTGTTTGTATCTAGTAATGCATCATTGCATGTGATCATAGTAAAAAGACTTAAACTACAGCAATCTGTTTATAATTTATATTTGTGTATATTGTATTTGTTCCCAACTACAAACATTTCAAGACAGTATTATGAGTACATACGTGTATGAGAGAGATGCATAGTGTTCAACAGGGCTATGGCTACAAGATAGAGGATCAGTAATTTCGATGAGTTGTTATATCTGATGTTTTCTGTACATACTGAAATCACAGGGACATGGTGTGTGTGAAATAGAACAATTTCAAGTTAGCTATTAGACTTCCTTATTATAGATAATATGAATATTGTTTCAAAAGTAAATGAAACACTAGTAGTGTGCATTATATTGCTAGTAGTTGATATGTGCATGTATGTTGCAGATCTGTGATAGTAACTTATACAACGTGTCTCTCTTGTTTCTAGTTTACTGAAATACGTGACATAACAGCACGTCATGATACTCTTGTTACAACACACAAAGTACGTCATCATCGATCACGTATTTTAGAGACCCAATTTCCCATTTCTTCCCGTGAAGAAATTTAAAAGGGGAATTTGGACTGCTTGACAAGACTATAAGCTGTCACATGTGTATACAGTCTGAAATATTGTGTCTCACACAGGATCTAATGGAAACTGACCATAGTAACCAAGATGCCGTCGAAGCCCAGAGAACTCACTTGCTCAAACTTACAGAAGTGAAGATTAATTAATTAACTGTTCTCTTGCATTGAAATAATGTAAGCTAACAGATGCTACATGCTTATAGGAAAAGAACAATGAGATCTTGAACTACAACAACAAGGTAGGTCAGTAGAGAACATGTACATATCATATTATGCCTTGTCTATTAATTAAAGGGAACACTTGAATTAATAAACAAAATATGAGATCATTCATAACATTTGTATTGTGAAGTTTAGCTGTTATTGTTAGCACTAAACAACTGGAAGTTGATAAACCAAGTTTCTGCACGTGCAGTTATTGTAGAGTAGACGTGTTATATGAAACTACCTACTGTAGATAAAATATTGATCTATGCATGTGCAGTTATTGTAGAGTAGACGTGTTATATGAAACTACCTACTGTAGATAAATATTGATCTATGCATAAAGCCTGTTTATGTTATGATTTGTTTAGCACGATATGAAATTGTGCTTTCCTCATTAATATTTTTGTAGCTTGCACACTTGCAGACCGAACTTGAGGATGCAAAAAGTCGAGCTGTGAAGTGGTACTTGTTCACTTGAATTTAAAAAATCATTATGATGTTGCTGTACAACTGTCACTGTCTAGGGAATCGCAATGGGCGCACATTCAGAATACAGCAGCGGAGAAGACATTGCTATTGGGTCGGATAAACATGTAAGTTTAGTGTTGATTAGGTGCGGTTGATTTGTTGTGCAGTTGGTTATCACATGATTAGGGCAACACATAACCTCTACATGCTGGTCAACAAATACCTTGGAAAGAAGGTTGAGAAAGGAGATACTGGCGTTTCAACAGTGCAGCAGTTAGATAAGGTTGGCAGAACACAACAAAGACAATGGATGAACAGGCAGGTAGACAGACAGACAGACAGACAGACAAACTGTACTGTACACTGCTGTTGAAAAAAGGCATTAAAGAAAGACGAGCAGACAGGTATGCTTTTAATGCAAAAAAGAGTGTTTTCAAGCAATAGGTCTGATTGCTCACAGAGTCTGACAGACAGAGAAAGAAAGAGATAGATCAATGAAAGACAGGCATCCTACTACTATTTACTACAGAGATGTGGCTAGTGCACACAGTACAGATACAGGTCATCATGTTGACTATAAACTAAATTTAATTGAATTTATTCTCATCAACAGATCCAAGTGTGCATTCAGGACTTAACTGAGATAACACAAGACGTTCAGCGTGCTGGTACTACATCAACAGCAGTTTACACTGCATCTCCTACTATGCACTATGTCATGCACAATTGATTAAGAAATTCATGGTAGTGTGTATACTGTTCAGTCTGTTGAATATCGTAAGCGTTTAGCTAGTTTCTCCTTTGTTCTGTTCATGATGATGTTGAAGTCTTTCATAAGTTTGGGGTCTTGGGCTTCCTTTGGTAAAGCTTCATATTTGCCATGTACAGCAGCAATGTCAACATCAATGTCTTCAACGCTAACAAATAGTAATTATTAAGATATGTGATGGTATCCCAGTGTTTCTGCCTTGGTCAATGTCTGTCTGCTTCTAGCTCCCTGTTAGTCTGACACTTCATCTGATCACCTGTTAATGACTACCAGTCTGATTGTCTATCCATGCAAGGTCATAGCTGAATACAATACAAAGATATACGACACTGCAATATGTCTACATAAACAGTAAACTAATCTGAATGACTTATCATAGTTATACGGTCACATAAAAATCATGCTTTTATTATTCTCATTCGGTTTCATGTTTGCTGGCCAAGCATTCTCTGACCTTTTATAGCCAAGAGACCCTTTTGTTTCTTTATGCACAACAATTTGAACTTCCTTCTCAAGACAATCAAACCCTGTTAGTTTGAGATTTCTGTACTTCTCAGACACTAGAGTAAGACAACATGATGCTATGACATCAGTGACACACTGTGACTGCATACATGACTGCACATCAATGCTTGAAACGGGAGCTGCTTCATCGGCAGACTTCGGAAGTGTGGGAAGTTTGACATGCTCAGATAGACTCAAGAGTTCATCAGCAAACAGCTGGATAAGGGACGAGAATGTAACCTTTTCCCTCCATTCAGCAGGTATGCCATCTCGGCCATAAAAGGCTCCAGCTATCTGCCCATAAATAGCTGCAGTTGTATCAGCATCATGTCCAAGATTGGCAACCTTAATTTTTTATTAACTGTTGAAGCACAGCCAGTCATACACATAAAACACTCAACATTCCTACCTTCAAGCAACCCTCTTTGAATGAGGTAGAATGGTTGAATGCCCACAGGACGGCTTCTAGAGTTTTGACAACATACCCACTGCCAACAATCTCTGGTGGTTCCTTTACTTTGAATGAGCCACCAGCCACTTCAGCTATTTCAGGGGCCTGTGACAATATAATTCATTCTTTGCAGGCAACATACATCAAGATTTGATAATGAAATTGCACCAGCTCATTGCCTTCTCTCTGCCAGTAGTCGGGTCCTAGTGGAGAGTAAAATGGTGACAAAATTTCGTCCTTGGATTTGCCTTGGCAACAGCCAACCAGAAGACCAGCAAAATATCTACCAAAACAACAATACACGAACTGTTTACTATTCGTTTTTAACTCGTGTTACCTGCATGCATCTACTGCAGGCTTGACTGCATGTGTTACACGTGAACTGTCTCCACTTGTTTCCATGGCCACTTCAGCATGTTTGTAGAAAAGAAGAGGGACGGGACCAAGCCGCATGAGTGACCCATTGCCTGCTGATCTTGGTAATGTTGAACCACAATAAGGACTGCCAGTGCCTGCAGCTCTTTGTTGCCTTTCAAAACGATTAAGTGCAGACCGAGTTGCCACACCAACATCAAAACAAAACCCAGTGCTACCAAGGTGACCATCCTAGCACATCAAGATTTGCTATTAATTAAATATAGTTTTGTATTGAACAACATAATGCATGATGGTGCTTAGCTAACTCTCTAGGGCTGTTAGACTTAAGCAGTCCAAACCACATGGCACAGCCATAATATTTTTATGTCTGCCATGTGGTCTAGGCTAGTGGGCATACAGATCAGCTCTCCATACATCAATAGTAATTAATTGTTGATAATTGCTGAGCGTAGCGAGGCTTCTAATCCAGGTCGCACAACAGGAATGGGCGTGGTCATATATATATATATATATATATATATATATATATATATATATATATATATATATATACTAGATACATGACCAGTCCTTCGTACAGGCAGAGAACTGTAGTGTTATGACGAAAGACTTAGTTTAAGCGTGTGTAGACACGTCATGTGCAGTTTTTGGGTAGAAATCGACACAAATAGCTTACTGGCCTGTTCTCCGCACGGCAGATTAGATTATTAGTGGTTAATTAATTTATCATTGTATGCATTGATAAAGTATATCTCATTCACCCGTTCTAATTTATTATGAAGAGTATCTCTGAAGAATTCTCATGAAGAATTTCTTTCACATGAAGGACGGGTCATGTATCTAGTTCGACTATACGTCAGTAGTATCTGACTCGCTCTGAGCGTATTTTGTGGCTCTTAAAAAAGCCGGTTTTTATAGATTCTGTGGAATAGAATAGGCACGTACTGGTCGATCTCTGGGAGCGGTCATATTTACTTGCAAGATGTCAAAGCTTCAGGGTAAACAATATTGTGTGTCTTTCCCTCTGGTGCAAGTACGAACAGATTGCTTGAGGAGCCGACCCTTGAGCACCCCACATATAGCTGGCCATGTGAGAAACGGGGCGTGGTAAGACTGAGGCCAGCAATGGTAAGGGACTGCCCTTGAGCCTTGTTGATCATCATTGAAAAGCTGAGACGCACAGGAAACTGAAGCCGCTTGAACTGGAAAGGGAGATCTGATTGGTATTTTTGGCATGAAGACGTTGTGTCCTGTAGTATTGCCTGTGATGATGGTTGCTTCGATTACATGGGGTAGGAGCTGCCTAACCACCAATCGTGTTCCAATGCAAAGCGTTGGAGGGTCAAGGTTTCGTAAATGAATGATAGGCGCACCAACCTTTAGCTCAAGCCTGTGCTGAGGTACACCAGGTAGTTCCAGTGAGTTAAGAAATTCTACAGGATACTGGACTGCTTCGGAGGTATCAAAAACTGTATCGATAGATTTGTAGACTTGAATGGGTCCAGGAATCTAGTGGAGGAGGGTCGAGTTGATCTGTCCCACAGCATCATTCTTTGGGGCAAGTATTGCTCTTTCACATAGCCATTTGTGGTCCCTAAAGTGTTGTTGTAGGTTGGGAAAGACTTTGTTTATCAGCTCTTCTTCTGTATCGACCACTGTGCCAATGTCTTTCATGGTGAGCTGACCATCAGGATCAGGCACCATTTTGCCATTGCCTAGCAGGAGAAGACGCTCAGAAAATATTTCTGCCCGGCCGATCTCCATGCAAATGGACCCTTATGTTAGTATTGAGGCTGAGCTTGGTAAAATGACGCCATAGATAGGAGGATTTGACACATGCTTGCATCTCGTCAGCTCGTGTTCCTCGAGAAACAACGGAAGAGTCTGCCTGAAGTCTCCAGCCATAGTGAAAGTCACACCTCCCATGAGGCACTTGTTTCCACGAATATCTTGTAGAGTTTTGTCTAAGGCTTCGAAAGCTGTTTTGTGAGACATGGTGCACTCATCCCAGACATTGAGACTACACTGGCTCAGAACTTCAGCAAGGGCTGTGCCTTTGGAGATGTTGCAGGTTGGAGTTTCAGCAAGGGACAGATTGAGGGGTAGTTTGAAGACTGAGTGTGCAGTCCTTCCACCAGAGAGGAGAGTAGCAGCAATTCCAGAGGAGGCGACTGCAAGCGTGATGCGCTTGTTCTGTCGGACAGCTGCTAGAAGGAGGTTGATGACAAACGTTTTTCCTGTTCCTCCTGGAGAGTTGAGGAAGAAGAGACACCCACAGTTTTTCTCTACATTGTCAATAATTCTGCTGTATCTGCTTTCTGGTCATCCACCACCTTAGGCTCATTCTCAGCAACGAATTCAGCAAGTTCTCTGACGTCGTAGCTGGTTTCTCTAATAATCTCAATTGGAATGCTTGCATTTCTTCTGTCTGGTTTAGGGAGACAGTATTCATCAAGAGCCTTGCCACCCAGTGAGATCACAGCATCCTCAATATAGATGAGAGCCTGGTTGAAGACGGTATTGTCAAAGTCGAAGGACATGTTTCGGTTCTGCTGGCTATCACGATAGAGGATGTCTTCAGAAAGGCTTTCACGATGATTCATCCACAGCGTTGGAGGGGAAGAAAGGTCACAGTTGTGAAGCATGATCGCAAATACCCTTCGGAGTTGGCATGGTACCTGAGAACCTGACGCCTCTTGGAGAGTCATGTCCCAGTGAGTGTCATCTTCCAGCAACCCTCTCCTCTTGCAAGCTTCTCTGTAAGTAGGACAAATATTGCCAGCAACAAGGAGATCTTGAAATGACTGCAGACCCTTGATCTCGAAGAGAAGCATGCGCAAGAAAAAGCACTCAAACTGGTTTGGATGGATGCTGTATACCCTTCCTAGAACGCCAGAAGACTTGATGCCTAGATGATCCTCGACCTCTTTACCTGCTTTTCGCTTTTGCCACCTCCGGCCACTGGAATTCCAGGTATAGTAGCGTGGTACCTGCCAGTAAAAGAGATTGCGAGCAAATTCATCTTCGTGACAAAGCTTGAAAAAGGCTGTGAGTGTTGTGTCTTTAGGTGGCTCTTGTGCCATCTGTGCAGCACTCCGTGCTGTGAAGTAAACTCTCTGTCCGTTGTCCAGATGAACTGCAAGGTGTTCAATGGCTGGGTGGCGTTCATGTATGGGGAAGCCAAGGATTCTCCACACTGCTTCGTTGCTGCTGATGTAGCGTTCGGTCTGGTACTGCCTGACCTCATCTCTGTCTGTTTCCTTAAGGTTGAAGACTGCCATGTCTGACCCCTTGTTGATGTGGGTGTTAAAGGTGCGAGAAAGCAAGGGACAGTAAGGAACAATCCACCGGTTGTCAATCTCGACTTCTTGGTATTGGCCACAGAGTTGGAAGTTGATCTTGGCTGTCGACCCTCCATCTTCTGGTTTGCGGCATTTGTAGAGCGGGTAGCCATCGCGACCAGTCTGAGTCTCCTTCAAGGCTTGCTTAGGGTAGTTCTTTGTGCATTTCCCATCCTTCATGCACGGAGAGTTAGGATTGAAGCGACCGCAAGGTCCATGAACCATGTGGCTCTTGATGATATCATGTAGCTTGGGGTCTTCTTGTTGACTGGGCAGTTCGGCGCTAATAAAAGAGTCAATCTGGGCAGGACGGAGTTTTTGCTGTAGCCAGAGAAGAATGTGGGCGTGGGGCAGGCCATGCTTTTGCCACTTAATCGAGTACATGTCACATCGGGTGAGACCAAAGATGTTGCATTTGGTGAAGAGATCAATTAGCTTGACAACCTTCTGTCTGAAGACTCTGGCAATAATGTCGTGACGGTTAAAGGAAGCTTGTCCTGGCAGTAGCTCAGCAGTGATTTCAGCCCACTTTGGATTACACGTGAAAGTGATAAAAAGGTCAGGACAGCCATAGTGTTTGACATGTGTCAGAGCATTTTGCGTCTTTTCTTGCATGTACCTTGGCCCACCTGTGAAAGTCGAGGGAAGAATAACCATCTTTCCAAGCTCATGGCCATGGGCAGCATCGTTATTGATAGAATCTCAAAGGTGAGCATAATCGTCTACCCTAAGCTCTTTCTGATGGCTGGCAATGTAAGCAAGTCGCTCACTCTCGATCTTCTCATACATATCTACCAAGAACTGATGAAAAGGTCTCGCTCGCGAAAGAGGTGGTCTGAAGAACCTAGCCGTAACATTAGATGGTATGCATAAAACTCCATAGCTGTCACCTTTTTGTCTATTGGACCGCCACCTGAATCTTGCTTGTAGATTTGCCAATAGGAGCCGTCTTCACCTCTGGTGTAGATGAGTGGATATCGAAGTCCGTTGTACGCCCTATTAGATGAACTGATCCTCTCCAGTTCATTGTTTCTGTGTCTGATTATGATGTCACGCTGTCCCTTCTCGTACCCAGAAATGACAGCTGCCACCTCAGAAACAACAGGAGCATTGAAGCGACGTCGATGTTCCCCCAAAGGTACCTTGTCAGGATTGATGACAATGTCAAACTCTCTTCCTGGATGGTTTTCAAATGCATACTTGAAACTGCCGACCAAATAGTTGTTTTGGTGAAGCATGTCTTGAAGGCACCGGATAATGGGGAGCGTGGTTCCAGGAATAACCTGACCTCGTCGTTTAGCCTGGTCTTTTGGATCTCCAATAAAGTAGATCTGGAGAAACTGGGCCTCTTCACCGGCCATTGGAAGAAGACTGCCGATAGTGTGATAAACTTGCCCTTGAACCTTAAAAGTTGGCATGTAGCCATGCTCGGTGACTTCTTTGTCAGCTCCAAAACTCGTCATCTGAAAACAGCTGTTGTACTTGCGCATGTTATCAAGAAAATGACGGCTCTCTGCTGTTTCTCCCTTTAGCAGAGTTTGGAGAGGTTCTGGAGAAGAAGTAAGTGTTGGCAAAAGAAACTTTGCCATTCGAGCAGCACATGCCTTTCGTTTCCTTCTGCCATTTCAATGCTCCGCACTTCCCGCAGCTCTGAGACATCGATCCAATCTGTGCCGCAATTGAATAATCAAGAGATGAGCCGTAATTGAATGTAGCACCGGAGATGTTCAATACTTCAAAGAGTATGTCACGGGCTGGAGTGCAATGACGTGCTGGAGTGCAATGACGTGCTGATCCAACTGATGTACGCAGATGACGTTCTCGTATCTCAGTCTCCCTTTCTTCGTCTGTCTGAGCTGTTCTCTTTGTAGCTGCTCATGTGCGAACACTCTCAATCCGTACCTCAGTCTGTTCTGGTGTTTCAGATGCTCTCCTCTTTGCTGCTCGTTCACAGAGGTCTTGTCGGCGTTTCTGACGGTGTTCTAGTGTTTCAGATGTTATCCTCTTTGCTGCTCATGCACAGAGGTCTTGTAGGCGTTTCTGACTCTGTTCTGGTGTTTCAATTGCTCTCCTTGAAGCTGCTCGTGCACGGAGGTCTTGTCGGCATTTCTGACGCTGTTCTTCTGTCTTTTCCAAGAGAGTGGAAGATTGCCTTCTTAAGCTGGCAGAGCGGCGTGACAGGTTGGACTCTTTGGTGGCATGTTATGTTGAATGGATGACCTTGAAAGGTACAAATACGTAGAAAGGTATGCCTTAAATTAAATTCTAACTTTTGCTTACTTTAGATGTGTAGGTAGAAAACAGCAACAATCTCGTTTGCTGCTAACCTCTTAGATGTAACACCACTCAATATTTCTTTTTGGAACCAATGTCTTTGCTCTGGACGTAGTTTGATGTTCAAGATAAGCAAAATCAACTACAGCTTGCTCAGATAACCCAGTTTGATAGGACTGCTAGAAAGCATTTGACGTAACAAAGGCATGTGGACAACAATGAATGACTTAGGAGAAAACAAAACTGTATATACGCTACGAGATAAAGCTCAATTAACGCATCTTTCTTCAAATTAAGTCTATCAGGGGCGGTCAGTCTCCTTCCTGAATGAAAAACCCCATAAAGGTAGTTCTACAGCACTATGTTGCACACTATGTCGTTCTATGTTGCACCCCCAAAAGGGGACCCGACTGAAAAAGCTGGAAGACGACGCCACCCTGGCCATGTTCTTACGCATGCCGAGTTACACCTGTACCCCAAATTTTAGCCTCGTGCGTGATCCGGTCTAGCCGGCTATCAAACTTATACATATATACAAACATCATCAATTTTATATAGTAGTATATTGTGTGTGTGTGTGTGTGTGTGTGTGTGTGTGTGTGTGTGTGTGTGTGTGTGTGTGTGTGTGTGTGTGTGTGTGTGTGTGTGTGTTTACACATAAATCTCAAATTTCTCCTCCCCACCCATGTCTGCCTACAAATGAGTCTAACAATGATTCGTTTAAGTGAGCAAACGGCAAAGAAAATGTTTCATGAACTTCCGTCGCCCATCCTTTGTATTATAGCTAGGGACTGTGTGTACTTGACAACCAAGAAACACCTTCAGGAGTTGAGTGCCACCTATAGTCAACTATTCACACGTCCCATACTACAATCAATCCTTTACTACACTGTGCTACATCTAACACTGTTGATAGTCAATGTTTGCTGATATCAATTTCTATGTCAGCAAATACCATACCACTATCGTTACAACGGAACTGAGTGTATACCTAGACTGTACATTTCAATTGTCTTGATCACGATTGCAAAACGACGACTACCTATACCAGGCCTATATACGTAATCTAAACTACTACGAAGTTTGCATGTTTACTTCCATGACAGCTAGGGTTTCAACAGATACGTATTGTCTAGCTAGGAATAAGCGTTTCAGTAGACGGTCTGAAAACTCTGTTGGACGTGTTACTCACGAACGCGAGGCGGCTTCGGATTCCATACAACTAGTTAATATTACACTTTTGTTGTGCAAATAGTGTCTAATCAAATCATACACACCTACATCTACTGTACATGCCAAGCAAGCAAGCATTGCACAGACATGCAGACAGAGGCTAAATAACCTGTGTCTGTCTGTTTGTACAAGTGACGTCTGTCTGTTTGTACACGTGACGTCTGTCTGTTTGTACACGTGACGTCTGTCTGTTTGTACACGTTACGTCTGTTTGTCCGGTGTCTGTCCTATGTCCATCCCGCCGGTCAGGTCACCTCTGCATCCCTGGGGGCTTTACAGCAACAGTCAATGCAGAAGATATGTCTTATCAACCTGGGACCACCTACAGTAGCGTTCAGCGTTATCTGCAGGATTGTAGCCTCCACATTCAATCAAGCTTTCTGCCAAACAGAGAGCCATACTCGTATCGTCTGTCCACTGCAACAATCCCATCAATTAATCGTCTCACGTAACGCTAAGCCACAATTTTCTTGCCTGTCCTGCCACGAGGTCAAACGCTCCACCACCGATCATATCTACCAACGGTTCAAACGCTCCTGGAGTTTGAAATTCGACAGCTGTTCCTACGGCATCGCCAGTAGCCAAGCCTATAAGGCAACCGGCAAATCTCTGCTGAAGACTGACGTCGCTCATAGTCTTAAACGGTCTGGAAGTGCGAGGCCAAACGTGTGACGTATTGATTGACAGATTGACATGACGTACAGAAACAGACGCGCCAATTATTGGGTTTGGTGAGTTGGAAGTGTCGAGTATGTCAGATGAATCTAGCGCGTCGTGCCGGCGGCGGCGGAGAGCAAGAACAGCGAGCCATCAGCCTGTTGCACTGCGAATTTGCCAAGCAATTGCGAGACGAAGTTCAAGAGGCAGCAGTTTCCGTTTCACTCCCACTAATGCAAATAAAGGTTGGCGGGCAAAAATTCTGAATGAAATTTTTGTGATGGAGAGGGTCTAGCAAACGTTCTTGTCTGCGTATCGCAACGTGACTAGCTCGTGACCGTCTATCTTGTTACAGAATTGAAGTTGAAGAACAGACAGCTCGCGTGTGAAATAGGTGAGTGGGCGTGGGGTATTTTTGACGCATGCGCGAATACGCTAATGACTGATTAATTAACTAAAGTTATCTCATTATGTAGGATAATAATGGATATTAATTAATTGATTATATATGTCTGTTGTTCAGATGTTTGTGATTTTACGAAGGTTAATTTATTTAATTAATTCTAATTTTTATTTATTCTCAGAGAGACAGAATACGCTATCATACAAGACGTACAATACAAATATAATGTAATAGTATCGATTACAACGGCATATCATTATTGTAATAGTCAGTTTGCATGAAGCCAATTGACTAAACAGGTTTATATGAGGTGTGTACTTGTTATCATGATCTCATACACAGACATGATTTGTCTTGATGTTTAGTATTATGTTAGAGTAAAAGATTGATCAGTTTACTCTTTGATGTAATTTATAAGAAGCACACAGTTTAGTTAATTAATACTATTGCATACTGTAGCATAGTCTACATTGATTTTATATAGACACGTGTTTGTTGCTATAATAACTACTTAATGTTAATAACTGTTTGAGAGTCTAGCATTTTTTGTTGTCTACAGCTACAGTAACTCAGTTTTTTGTAGCAAGATTAAAGGTTCAACTTCGTGACTGCACGAATCAACTCTTAGAGCAAAAATGTGAACGCGCTCAAGACTGGATGGAAATGGGTTTACTTCGTCAGGAGATACAGGTATCACCAATCATCATCAAGTGCCACAGAAATTGATCACTCAATCTAGTTTGCAAACCAATTGTGTTCAAGGCAATTCGAAACAACTATGAATCATTGTCTAAGCAAAAGAAGCAGATGGTATCTGATTTTGAGTTGCAGCTGTCTCTGATTGGAAAACAACTGGTCGAGTCTTTCCGTCAAAAGCTTGATGAAGTGGCTATGGGAAACAGTGATGGAAGAAATCAAGTTTACACCAATACAGTGAGGTGGCAATATGTATTGCCTCTTAATTGCTTCTGCCAATTCCTACATTTATTTTGTGCAGGACAAGTGAAGCAGTCGAGTTGAAGACTCCACAGAGAGCACCAAACAGAAACAATGACGCATGCGCTAGTGTTTCTCCTAGTTCACCGCTTTGTAAGGAAAGTGAAGAACAAGAGGCTCAACATTCTCTACCAGCGCGCTCAACTCATTCTCATCAGTTATCAACATCCATTCCATTGCGGAAGCAAATGAAAAGGAGACGTTTGTCAAGTGAGTTTTCCAACTTAATTTGTACACGAGAGGTTTCGGGAGAAATATCAGAAAATGAGGAAGAAAAAGAAGAGAAGACTTGCAGTAGGGTTTTCACAAGATCTTGCAGAAACAACAATGAAGGCAAGAATAACGACAAACCAACTCAACTGGTCGCAGCCATTCATACAATCAAAGAAGATGACCTACTCACATCTGTCAGTGATGGTAAAGTTTCAACTTGTGATTACATGTGTAACTACACTGTTTCAATAATATGATTACAAGCTATTGTATTATAATTGGAGATTCCAGGTAGCAACTACGTTTTAGGGTATTTCTGTAGCCTCGCTCCAGACGCAGTGTGGATTGCAGCCCCGGATGCGTTTCATCACCTCTACTAGTAGTGTAGTGTAGTGGTGATGGAAACGCATCCGGGCTGCAATCCACACTGTGGCTGGGGCGAGGCTAGTATTTCTGTACTATAATTGACTCGTGCTAGCTAGCTGTGTGTGTGTGTGTGTGTGTGTGTGTGTGTGTGTGTGTGTGTGTGTGTGTGTGTGTGTGTGTGTGTGTGTGTGTGTGTGTGTGTGTGTGTGTGTGTGTGTGTGTGTGTGTGTGTGTATTTAAGGATGCTTTATAAGCATTTGTATGTGAGATGCTCCCACGTCTTTTAGATGACAAGACACAACAAAGAAGCAGAAGATCTAACATCAAACAAGTGTCGTATCAAGAACCTAAAATGGGCGTGTAGGTTAAACATTTTGATTCTATGAAAGCAAGTTAACGTTTTGTTCTACACAGGAAGTTGAGACAGGGTGACCCTCACACCATTCCTGTTCCACCTGATTGGAACTCATGTCAAGCCTCTAAATCATTATCTCATTTGCATAAGACAAAAACAAAGGGAAGCTTGGTAAGTGTCTACAGATTACAATGCTTTTGTTGTATTGGTTTTGAGAGGTCTAATCTGTTGTCTTAGAAACATCAAATACTTGGAGATTGCACGAACAAAATGTGATGCCTGACTACAGACTCTTCTTTTCTTCTTATCTAATGTATTATCCAACAGTATATTTTGTACACTATGCAGTAAATACTGCAGTACAGTACAAGTACAATACACAGTAAACACATCGTACACTTTCACACTCTCGCGCACGACTTCTGGAACCCAAGGCTTTGCCCACATACGGGTATTGAGTATTTTGCTTGTTGCCCCTCAACGCGAGAAAGATGCCGTCTGGCGTAAGTTGCTTTTCAATGTTTGTTACGTCACTTTGAGATGGCTTGTACCTGTTTTAGGGAGAAAACAGTAAACCAATGATTCTTTTATGGCGAGTCCTTACGAAGTTTTTCCATCTGATGAGTAGCTAATTGCAACAATGTGTAGGGCTGATTTGACGTTGGAGCACTTGGATCGCCTTTGTCAATGTGCAACGACAGAAGAGAAGATGAGGTAGACTTATGGTTGTAAATGTAACACTCTAGATAGTTGTAAAGCGCATGTTGTGGTTGGAAAGAGTCTTCCATTCCAAATTAATTTTATTAAATGATGATAATACATTATACTGTAGTCAGTAATTATTGCTCAAGTAGCTAGAGTTGCGTTGATAGGTTGCTATACTGTGAATTATTGGTTGTTTTCTTGCCTTGAGTTTCCTTTAGTATAGAAATGTTTTGCCAAATCTTAACAGAAGTTTGAATAAGCAAGCTCATTGGACTGATATGTTTAAGTAATAAAGTATGGATTATATATGTGTGTGTGTGTGTGTATATTGAATTACTGTCTACGAAAATATAGGCATGCAAAATTGTGTGACAACCTGATGCAATAATTTATTCTTAAGTTTGTGTGGCTCTATTTGTTTAGCCATTGGAAACCCCTTTTATGGTATGTATGTAGACTGGTGCAATAAATAGGATTAGAGTGTTGCATTGTGATTTCCTACTGATGCAATTAACTATTGTGTTTGTGTATTTAGACTCATTGGAGAAATATTCCATCTTGAAGATTTTGAAACAAACCTTAAATCAGGGATAATAGCTGATCTATACTTCTATGCTTTACAGTACAAATCTCTTTATTGTGTTTGTCGAATGTATTAAGTGTATGCTCGGATTATTGTGTCTCCCATAGGTTTGCAGAGGAGAATAGCTTCAGTTACGAGCAGACTTCTGCTTTCTTTTCTATTGTTAAAGCTACTCATCATAAGTGTATAGGTAGACATTGTTGTGATGTGTTTCACATAATGAAATTGACTTGGTGTGTTATACTTCTAGAGACTCCATATGACAGTATGCAAGAAACATATGAGTTTTTCAAATCTCTTCTACTTTGTCACAGCGTGAAGGTTTGTGGTGTTTATGCAGACGTTTTGTTTGAGTGTTGATAGTGTCCATTAAATTCTAATTTGCAGAGACCGCCTTACAGCATTGGTATATTTGCAATGGCTGAAGTTGAGAAGATCAGAGATTATGTGCTAAAATCGTGAGCTGTGGCTTTGATGACTGTGTTGGATAGGGTTTTGTAGCTGTTTCTTACAACAGATATTTTAAGCATTTCAGAATGTACAAATATGCTTTCACTCCAAAGGTAAATCAGTTGACTTTGATTTAAGAGATGAGCACTTGTACTCATTGTGATGATTGTTGGTGACTTGTAACTGGATGACTATTAAAATAACAGTTATTGTTGTATGAATTGATTGTTTGTGTGTTTGTTCTTGTATAGGTTCGTTTGGATATATCATTTCATTATTCTGGTCTTCCTGAAACCCCTCCACCGGGTAGGAACTATTAGAGTTGAAGACGTGTGTGTGTGTGTGTGTGTGTGTGTGTGTGTGTGTGTGTGTGTGTGTGTGTGTGTGTGTGTGTGTGTGTGTGTGTGCACATTCAATATACTTTCACACAAATTTGCTTGAACTCCGTGCTTTTTCTAACACTATTCTCATATACAGAACCTGCGGCAGCAGATGAAGATCAGATTCCTATAGAAGAGGTGCGTTTGTGCTGCTGCTGCTGTAACTCTACATTTGTAATACATAAAATCTATGATACAGTAGAAAGCTATTGTGATTGCTACATTATTGCTATTCATCACAACTACTTTTAGCATATAACGTTGCTGCTTTTACAGTCTTTGTGTAACTATGCATTACAGGAAGTTGGCAACAATGGAGACATCGACAGTGTTCAGCAGACAGAAGAGTCAATTGAGGAACCTGCAACAGAAGGTCTACTGTATTACCAATTTCACATCGAATACATTTATTGATTTCTTGGTTTATTTGAGCTAGAATCTGAGGCTGTTCAAGGTCTTAGAAAAATGATGGAGGCCACTTTTGCAGGACAGCTGGAACAAGTTAGAGTTTTATACGATGACTGTACTGTATGTATGATACTAGGTGATGTTGACGTAGTTGAAAGCATCGGTTGATGAGCAGTTGAAGAGCCAGGATAAGAAACTGTTGGAGCGGTTATCTGCAATGGAAAGCAAGGTGTCTGGAAAGACAATTTCACCACCAAGAAGTCGTAAGAAGTAGACTTTATGTACAATCGATAGATATGCATATACTGCTACAAAGTATAGTGTGTACTGTAGATGTAAGATTACTATAGTAGTAAATGAATGTTACATAATCTTGACTATTTGTTACTTATGTTTGTCAGAAACACAGCCGCAGAATATCATACATAAACAATAGGGCCTGAGGCAGATGCGACAGAGAGGCAACCTGTTTCCTAATAATTAATTTATTAATACCCATCAAGTTAGCTAGTATTGTTACTCATTAATATTCATACAAATATTACGTCACTAGATTAGTGTGACGTTATAAACGAAGAGCAACATAAAGCAAATCATTGTCTTAAATATTATTTAGCTACTGCACCATGCTAATTGTTATTCTACCAGAACCCTCTATACTCTGAACTTTCAGACCTTACTCTAAAGAGCAACTCAATTGCAAGGCTATTATGATGACAGTTGAATCACCTGTGGTGTCCACACTCTATCAGTGGGTCGGTGCCACTTTTTGCATTGTTACCATGAAAGCGACAACGCTGTGAAATCAATCAATTGATTAATTAATTAGACACACAAGTCACGTGCTTGTCACCCGCACAATACTAGGCATGAGTTTTGCCGCTTTTGAGTCGCTGCTGCAGGCAGTTCTAGCTGCAGCGTTGACGTTCTGTGCGTGCACCGATGGGTATCTGTTGCCAACGCAGAAGCAGGTTTTTAACGTCCGAGATTTCGGAGCGAAAGGAGATGGAAGTACAATGGACACTAACGCCGTACGAATGGCTTTTGAAGCTTCCAGAAAGTTATACAGATTATGTTTGTAATCACAATGAAGTGCAATGCATGTGTGTGTGTCTGCATCTAACTTATAGAG
>NC_085085.1:15382042-15392042 GCF_963422355.1 Corticium candelabrum
GTGTATAATGTAGCCACAACATTTACCAAAAAAATTCACAAGGACAATGTACCTCCCACTTCATGAATGATTGGAATCTTAGCCTTCTTGCTTGTTTGCTCATCCTCGGTTGCCAGTCCTAAATATATTATCGTTGCTCTCTATGTCTAATACAAATGGGAGTTAAGTGTGCTTGCCTTTGCGATCAGTCTTTACTCGAAGAATGAGAGGATCCACGTTTCCAGGATTTGACTTTCCTAGGCCCTCACCTTGTCGCCATCCCATCTTTGACATCACTTTTTCACCAAAATCACTTTTGACAGGATTTAGATTGCTCAACATGTCCTGAAACGTATTTGTATGAAAACCATCCCAACATACGGTTCAATGTGACACAATCGCATTACCGGTCTAGCCCATGCTTGCTTTCCACTATTCAACTCTTCGGCTGAAAGAAAGGTCACCTTTTGACCCGAGTAATGTTTACCTCTGTGAGATCTATGCCATTCAATCAGCTGCCAAACGCTCAACACTGTCAGTCATATTTGCAAATAAATCAAGAACACCAACCTTCTGTTCGACTTGCCATAAAATCTGTCGTGCCTCCATGTTGTTAGGATTGCTCAGTAATCTCATTTCTGCCTGAAAGCGTGAGATAACAAGATGGCCTAGTTCTGCTGGTACCGACGACGTGATGCCAGTTTTTGTTAGGTCAATACCCTCGTGTGCTCTATGATCATATCCACAAGAGACGGGAAACACTTCATCAAGAGATGATGAAATACCGAGTTCTATGCCGACACGATGCCGTATCTGTTTCATGATTTCAGTCATGTCTGGAGCATCTAACACGTTGTATGGATTTCGTAGTGACTCGTTTGCTGTGAAAGGACTTCTGTAGGTTCCTGCAGCAATATCCTGACACATCTTTGTGTATTCGTCCACAGTCTTACCACCTACTTGAATAATAGATGCCAAACTCTTACGACGTTCATGTGATGCAGTCTGTGATTGCTTTTGCTTCTTAGTTGACGAATGTTTATCTCTTGAGCTTGTTTTAGTACGAGTCGATCGTTCCCTATGCTTTATATCAGACCGATCCCTTGTTGATGTAAACATCCAAGCACCAATGCCTGTGCTTTCACGAGGTGTCACTTCTCTGGTGCTTGACATTTCAATAGACTGTTTCTTTGATTTTCCAGTCGATCGCTTAAGTTCGATGATAATTTTATCTTTACGATCAACAGCATCCGAATCATTCTCTAACGATTTGTATGTACATTTGGTTACATTCTCCCTATTTAAAATCCCACCATTCCTGCTTTTATCTTCCACCTGCACTCTGGCATCTGGAAAAACAGCATCCACAAACAGCCCAGTCTCCTTCGAGAGAGGAAATGAGTTATTGTCGTCATCAGAGAAGTCCAAATCTTCAGGAATGTCTGTAGGTCTAAGTTCTCCAACGCGAGAAACGTTTCCGCCTTCTGTGTTGATGTCAGCACCTTCATCTTTATCTCGAGATCTGGATCGAGATCTTGACTGTATTCTCTGTCTTGATAGGCTCTCATGTTTGTGTCTGTGGTGGTGTTTGTGACGGCTCTTCTTATGACGCTGTCTGTGTTCATTACTGTGACTATGTCTGCGGTGATGATGTTTATGATGTTTGTGTTTATGTTTATGTCTTTTCTCAAACCTACTGCTACTGTCATATTTACCATCGCTGATGTCGACGCTGTGTTTGCGTTTCCTTTCTGTACGGTGATTCTCGGTCTCGTGCTCTGCCTCGTCTGGCGACGACATTCACGGTATCACTGATATTTGCTTAGCTGTTAATGCGCTTGCGCTTACGCATGCGCATTTAGTAGAAGGGGCACGTGATGGCGTCTAGGCGAAAAAGGTCTCACTCCAAAGCTGGAAAATCCGATTCGCAGCTGCAGACTCCTACTGAGACCAAGCGTCTCAAGACGGATGATGTACTTCCAGTACCGATGCTAACAGAGGAATCTGCCACTGAGGATGTGAATAGAAGTTTAGTTTCAACGTTTACTAGTACTTGCTCCAGAATAGCTGAACTCTTTGGACGCGTGAAAGGAAGCGGCGAGCACAATATAAATGTAAATGTTTGTTAGATATTTGTGGTACACGTGTTCATGCGCGTGTCAACTGTAGTTTATTGTAATTTGTTATTGTACTGTTTTATTTGTACATTTATTATCATTGTTATTAGTATATATATATATATATATATATATATATATATATATATATATATATATTAAAATGTTGATATAGTTTTTATTATTACTTTAATATGGTTATTGTTTATATTTTGTATTGTAGTATTTTAATTTGGTTTATTGTAATCTTTTTAGTCTGAACTAGAGTTGGCTGAATGGAAGGGTGAGGTATCATTGCTGATGATAAAATTGAAGCAGCTCAATCGAGATGCACAGATTCGTTGCAAGGAAGCAAGAGATAAAACAAGTGAAGTGAGTTACTCTTTATCAAGTTTTAAGTTTTCAGCTTTTGGTGAATTAAATAATTAAATTGTAGTAAAGGTGCTGCCAGCAATGCAATAAAGTTTCATAGAATTCAGTCATTTTTATCATTGTTTGATCTTGTCGTTCTGCTTCACAAATTGAATCAAATGTAGATGGTGTCTTCTGTTTGTAATTAATTTTGCCAGTGATTGTACACTGTTTATGAGCTTTTCAGTAGCTGAAACAGGCTTTGCAATTATATATCTCAGAGCAAGTTAGTGATCTAAACAAGTGCCATTTATCGAGACCAGTTTATGGCAGATGGTGACATGATTTTGACTACACCTAATTTGTCAATTTTTGCTCTCATTGATTGATGCATAATTAGCCTTGGCTTTACCTTGGCTAATTATTTTGGGGAAGCCCTAATGACCTTGATCAAATAAATTGGATATCGTCTCCCTGCCTTGCATTAAGTTATACGAAGAGCATCTTAGAGGAAAATAGAAATGCACACAACACAGTAATTGGATTGTCTAGCAATAATTGTACTACTACTACTACTATATTGAGGCACATAAAGAATACTAATTTTGTTTGTTTGTTAGGCTCGACAACGAATAGATGACCAGCATTTGCAACTACAGAATCTTCTTTATCAAGTCATGCATCTGCAGAAAGAAATTCATGAATGCTTAGAGTTCAAGTGAGAATGAGAGCATTATATGAAAGACAAACTTTGTGCAAATAGTGACATGTTAATACAGATCTCGTGATGAAGATATTGAGTTGGTATCTGAAGGAGAATTTTATCAAGATGCTCCTAAGACCATTTCAAAACCTGTTGGAATATTTATTTATTTGTCAGCAATCTAGAACAGTTACTCAAAAGGTGTCTTTTAGAATGAAACTCAAACTGATTCACACAAGCGGATGCTTGCAAGACTTGACTGGGAACTGGAACAGAGGAAGCAGTAAGCACTGTCGGTCATATGTGGCTGCATGTGCAGCACGTGGATGTTTGACTGGCCAGCTAATTAATATTCAATGTTTGAGAGGTCACTCCAATACTGGTCAAACGATTCCAATCATCTCATCCCATTTATTAGTTAACTCCAGTATATTGAAATCATATTTGCTTGTATTTATTTTAAATGTCACATCAAATTATTAACTTAGACATGTCTTTTGATCGAGTGGCTAGAATTACAGCATTTTCTGGCTGTAGGTCACTCTGGTTTGGCTGGCAATGCATGGCACTGCATCTTTCTAGACTCTATTTGACTTTTCTAGATGATACTTGACGCAGTTGGTTCGTTCTTTGAACATTGCACTGATGGGATTTCCTTTGTCGGATCTGCTGCGCGCAGGGCTGTCTGACGGAGCCACGCGAGCATGTGTGCCACGCCCACTTCTGTGGAAAGGGCGTTACCAGTTGATGTTGGAACAAAGAATACTCTACTGACCGTCTGAATTTACTTGGAACTTGGGTGTTGTTAATCGCTCTGATGTTTGCTGGCTGTAGGTCGGTCGAGCGGAGTCACGAACGAATTACTATTATTAGCGCGGTAAACTAAGCATTATCTAAAAAGTTAACAGCAAATTTAGTTGCAAAAAGGCTTACGGCTTTCACCATGTGGCCTGCCGAGCCTGGTCAGTTGAATTTGTTGAATTTGTAGAGTTTGGGGTGACCAACCCCAAGTGCAGACGTTTTAGTGCAGTACTTGTACTATCAATCAAAAGGTAACACAGAATTTTGGGATACAAGTAATACTCATCACGCTGTGTCTCTTGTGCAGTATTGTTGTATTTGACAACTGTAAACAAGATTACTGTAGTAATTGCTTTCTCAATATACACTAGACTTCAGTGATCGCTGTCAAATTCTCCTAATACACTTCAGTGATTGCTGTCAAATTCTCCTAGACATGCACAGATGCATACATTACTACATGTATCTGCAAACTTACAGAAAGACATGTGTGTACATATGATTTTTGTTCAAAACCATATTAGTTTATTAAAGTATCTTTGTAGAAAGACTAATAAAGTATCTTTGTAGAACAATTTGCTATTGTCACTTTTAGTTGACCACTTTGGTCAGACCTATCTGATTGAGGACACATACTGTCAGCTATTGAAACAGCTATTTTGCTAGTGCAGTAGTAGTGCTGTTTATAGTTACAGACAATCTTCTGGCTTAGATAATATGTTGCTTGGAACCGTGTGCTGTAGGTAGCTGCTGCAAGAGTGCATAGTTTGCTTCAGGCTTATGTTTTGCTAGATTAACTCAGCAACTGGAATTGGCCACGTTTGAGAAGCAAAAGTTGCTTGAAGACATTGAATCAAAAAGGAAATTTCTGTCTAGTTTGCAGCCTCAGCTTGATGTCATATTGAAGGTCTTGACTGTTATGGCTCATCTCTTGCCCAGTTGTCTTTCTGTGCACAGCAGTATACTTGGCTGGACTGATGAGCTTACCAGTGGTTTGTTTCTAACTTATGTATAATTTATTAGGCAACAATTCCAGTGCAAGCTCAAATGGGAATGCAGTTTGAGAAGATAAGGACACAGCATGCTCTTGCTATGCATTTGCCTTCGTGAGTAACTTATTGTAATTGTCGTGAGACAAGTTTGGAAAGTATTGTGTTTTAGAACTCTCTACGTGCTCTTTGTTCAAGCTAGTGCCTATCAGGAAGCACTAGGTATTGAGTGAAATTACAGTTATACTGCTTGTTGTTTTGTCTGTTTATTATAGCTGTGAAGTGTTTGGTCTGTTAGCTGTGATTATGTTGGCTACTGATGTTAGTAGAGAATAGGTAGCCATAACGAATAGATCCTACACAAGCCATTTCTGTCTTTGCATGCAATGGCCGCTGTACATGAAGACAAAGTTACTATACTTATCCTTATATTTCAGAGAAGGACTATGGTGGTGGGGACATATTCTTCTTTTACTAAATTGTTGATAAGATTAATTAAACATGCAGCTGAGATTCAGTTTGTTAATTGATTCAACACATTGATTAAACTACTCTGTGTAGACCCCAACTTGACTGTCTCCATTGAGGGTGATGTAGATGCTGCCAAGCTGTTTGTTGTGAGGACAGATCCTGTAGCTGATGAAGGTAATCGACTGTATTATGTTGTTAGCAGTGTAGATGGCGTCATTGTGTGATGCAGGTAGAGAGAGTGATTCTGATCGTGAAGAAAGTCAGAGTCAGAAACGGAAGGTGAGATATCAAACTGAAGTGGTGTTGTGATTTTTAGGTTATGAGTTTCTTATTTTGTAGAAACGTCGTCGCTCGGTCAATCAGGCCCTTTTAGAAAAGCAAGCTAATCTAATGAAAACTCATCCATTGAGTATTCGATTCACTGTTAAATGCAATGGTTGGTCTTGTAATAGCTCTTGATTTGCCATTGCTTTATGTTGTCTTGTTTGTTCTTCAGACCAAACTGATGTGGTAGTGGATTTTCATAGCATCGTTGCACTAGGGATTGTTACAGTAAAGGTTTTTACTGAAGGCCAGGAATTCAGGTTTGCTATTGTGATTATGCACGTGATTGTTGCTGAATGAATGTGTTTTGTTAGTGATCTATTGGATCCTAGTTCTCTCTTGATCGAGTTGTTTTCTGGTGATACAGGACTTCGATCTCCTAACCCTACTAATTCTTTCCAAATGAAAAAGCTTGGGTATATGTTCTGTCAGTTGGTTCAAGTGTGCAGTCAATACAAACATTTTTTCTTTGCTTCAGGTTGCATGCAGATTCGTTTGATATGTTTGCTGAAGAAGTTGGTCTGCCTTACAAATGGGCTCAGTGGATTGCCGGTTTAGATTTTTTGCCTGACAGTCATGCAGAAGTATGAGTGTTTGGGTTCTGTTTGGAGCTGACATTGTCTCTAATACTGCTGTTGTTGCTGATTTAGTTGTCGCCAGCTTTTGCTGCCAGTAAGATGGAATTTGTTGTTGGGGCTCTAAAACAGAGACTTGAGACTCGTGTATCTCTGCGGGCACAGATTACACAACTAGGTAAATTTCAGCTATAATAATTATTGTATATTTAAGTGCAAGGGCATATAGACATATTTTCAATAGAATTATAGGTTGTTGTTAAGAGCTGTTTTGATGAGAATAACTTATCGGCTAACCATCTAGATTACCGGTGCATAATAATCTGCTTTCATATGTTCTGTTTGTCACAAACTCTTTCTCTGAAGTCAGCCATTACTATCACGCTGAACATTACCTAGGAATTCATGCATGGCACTAGTTAGCTTAAGTTAATAAATTTTTGTGATTTTTTGTTGAGTTGGAGTTGGGCCTATGGCAAGAGAACACAAAGTAGACGTTGATGTGTATGACTGATGGTTTCGAACAATTACTATGACATGTTGAGAACAAAATAAAAATTACTGTTGTGAACAGCTAAGTTGGCTGCTGGCAATTCTTAAAACATAATTGCTGATTGGGTGAAAAGAGACTACTGTATTTCTTCTCAGTTTAAATAGAGCATATCAGAGCATTAGCAAAGTATAATGCGATGTTTGTTGTAAATGCATTTGATGCAATGTTTAATTAAAAAGGTGTTTAAACAAGGGTGGCATATATCCATTTATTTATTTTGCTTTTGCCTCAGAGTGTAAATGATGCAGAATTGATTTAAATAGCAGATGTTGTTTATGGGTGTAGGCATTTCACGCAGTGAGGCATCATATGTTATCTGAGTTCTCCAGAACAAATCTTTTCTTGTAAATTAGTTGAACATATTACCTCTCTAAAGAAGTCTCCACAAAAGGCTATTGCACAAAAAGATAGCGGCTCAAGATTGGATATACAAATTTTTGTTTTGCTAAATATAGTAGGGCGTTTAGAACGAGTGAGGCGTTTATTTGACGGCGGGGTTTAATAATTGAAGAAACACAGTAATAGCCGTGTATTCAAAATACATTGAAAGCAACAGAGGTAGTGTGTGGTGGTCTCTGGTTACTCACATGTTGCTTGAATTGAGAATGTCGAAAGTGTGATTAATTAATGTATAATGTATTAGAAACTGTAAGGATTGGACTTTCTGTGTGACAATAGAGCTATTAATTTCTTTTAGAAAAACAAGCAACACATAATAACGAGGATGCCTGCATTGTTAATTATAGGGCATTTGAGTGTTTCCGATTTAACAAAGAGTGAAACATTGTTTCCTCGGAAAGTCAAGTCAAAACTGATTTCATGGAAGCAATATTCAAAAGATGAAGTTGAGGTATGTAGTTGATCTCAAACAGTATGCATATGATGTCATGCTGAGTTATTGTCTGATATGCAGACATACTTGGATGGCAGATCAGAAATGACAATAGCTATGGTCACCCCAACAGCCAACTATTGCTACAGAGCCGATATACAACACGGCAGCGGTTTGTTAAAAGATTGATAATTATCAAATGTTTGGAATTAACGTTTGTACTATTGTAGCAAAATTGACGACGTTGATTGCCATTAACATTTGCTACCCGAGAGTTCCTCCATTGTTTATCATTTCTGTGAATAATGGGGCATCAGGCGCGTTCACGTCCGATAATGATTTGAATATCAAAGTACGCCAGACAAGAACGTTTGGTTTATGTAAAAAATGCAGTTTGTATGGTGATGCAGATGCTTGAAGCCGAAGTGAACGTATACTGGAAGGAGCTGATTTGCAGTCAATCGGCGGATTTGTTGCTCTCTCTCCAGATACGAAGACTTCAGGTTTGCAACAGTATCATTTGAATGTGTAGTTAACTGTTGGCTAACTGTCTGTTGGCGTCTCACAGATGTGTTTCGATGTATATCTGGAGTGCAAACAGACTGTCAGTGGCCATAGTCGAAAGGACAGACTGTGGAATCGATTGGCATGGTAAAGTGTTTGAAGAGTGTTGTGGGTCTTGTGTGTATGTAACGACTGATGTTTAGTGGCAAGCATCGTTGTCTTCCAGTCGTTTATCAGAGTGACCAAGGCTTTTTTAGACCACGATGATAGACCAGCAATCAATATTCACTACATGGTCGTAACCAAGTAGTTTTAAGACTTGTTCTATTGCGTATTTTCAATTGAACCAGACGTCAGATCGTGTGATTTCCAGTGTAATAAATAAAAACGAAAGTAACCACAGTAACCAGAGAAGTTTGTTATCCGGGTGATCTGCGGCATTCTGTCTTCATGTCCCGTATAAGCTGCAACATGGCATCTTGACGTCTCGGTGTTCTACGTTTTCTGAAGAGCGAAAGAGGTAAGCATCGAATCTGTGAGAATTTTCGTACACTATTGACGCGACAGATGCCATATCAACGACTAATCCTGTTTGTGGAGTGGGGCCCCCTTTCTGTCCGTCCACTCGGTCACGAACTACAAGTTGCAGTTGGTCACGTTATAATCCTTTTAGCGTTGTTGTTTTCAACTCGGAGGTGTTAGCTAATGCCAGTATCCTGGTAGCCGGCCTGCTAATCACTCACGCTGCGTGCAGTCGGACAACAAATTGTGACAATTGTTGTTAGGCTGTATGGTGAATGGCACGCGATGCTTTTCAACTAACGCCTCCACGTTGTAGGCAGTCAAGCAAGTCGGCCGTTCGTCTCGTAGCAGTGCACGTAGCGCCTTCGTTGCGAGGTGTCTGAAAGAAGTGTGAGTTTCTCTTTTGTTATTGTCATGTCTGTCTCCGATCCCGAGACGCGAGAGCTCTTCTTTGATGATGACCCGGAGAAACACTTCACAGACTTACGTGAGATTGGACACGGGAGCTTTGGAGCCGTATACTACGTAAGAAAGGCGGGCGTTTTATTCGCTGTTTCTGTCGTGTCATACTCTTGTTGCTACATTGTAGGCAAGACATGTGCAGACAGCGGAAGTCGTTGCCATCAAGAAGATGTCTTTCTCTGGCAAGCAGTCGTCGGAGGTTTGACGCGCGTCGAGACGTCGTCAGTCGATCTGTTTGACGTTTGGGCTTGTTGTAGAAGTGGCAGGAGATTGTGAAGGAAGTTCAATTTCTGAGACGGTGTGACCATGACAATTGTGTCAGATACTTGGGCTGCTATCTGAAGGCTCACTCTGCGTGGGTGGGTGGTAGTACACTGTCCTTGTTCCATTATGTGTCAAGTGCACGTACTGTGACGTAACTCCTCGTCTCCGTTTCTAGTTGGTGATGGAATACTGTCTGGGATCAGCATCCGATATCATTGAAGGTGAGCATTGTCTAGTGTATAGAGATGACAGACTGACGGAAATGAGACAGACATGGAGATGCTTGATTAGTAGCAAAAGTGAAACACAACAACATGAGATTGACAAATGAGGGAATGACTGTCAATTAAGCCATTTTGACAGCAACACATCAATTCAAATATCATTATCTCTGCATGTCATTCTTATGTCTGTTTAGTGCATAAAGAAGCACTACAAGAGAACGAAATCGCTGCCATCTGTGTTGAAGTCGTGAAAGTAAGAAGAGAGCCATACTCATACACCGACTCTCAGTCTGATACTCATAACATCTATAGGCTTTATGTTATCTCCA
>NC_085085.1:15397042-15477042 GCF_963422355.1 Corticium candelabrum
GTACCAACACAAGCTGCTTTCCGATCTCAAGGATCAACTACAAAAAGAAAAAGACGCGTTGGAAAACAGAGTCAGACAACGTGAAGAGCAATTGAAACAGAGAGTGAGTACAGCAAACTGGTAACCTCGTTGTGTGTCTAATTGTTGGCTTTTTCAGGTGTACGAAGAAAGCACTCGTTTGCAGGGCATTCGATTAGAACGACAACAAGAACTCAAGCAACGGCAGATCGCTGAGCTCCAGGAATTTGACGAAAGTCCAGGTAGTGGATTTGTTCTAGGAGTCAATGTGGACCCTCGAAAATCGCGAAGTGGCAGTACTATTCAACGTGAGCCAGCCACGTTCGCACCACCGTGAATAGTTGGATTGAAATGAGTCGACTTGAGTTTAGGCATTAGTACATTTGTAGAGGTACTCGCAGATTTTATGATCTTAGGAAATGGGTGACTGGTAGCTTACTTGACTTCAATTTTTTCCTGTCAACTTATTGAACAGCAACAATTCAATCTATGATTTTCCTTTACATTTCGTACATGGGTGTGGCCATCATAAAGCATCCCATTGTGTTTGATGGCCTCTTGATGACACAAAACCTCAACTGAAAATAAACCTCAATTACTTGACTTTAGTGGTTCGTTTTCGTGTCTGCTTCGCAAAGTCTTTCTTGGCTTTCCAAATCATCAGCTCCATGCAAATCGCCGAGTCCTCAAAACTGTCATGACCTTGCACTGCAAGACACTTGTTAGATTACCCACAGGAAGATATTGGATTTATGTTACCATGTTCTTGTATTATTTTCTGTAGAATTTCTGCCGCCAGAGTTCTCAATGCTCGTCTGTAGGGCAGGCCTAAACGATGCGGAAAGACGATGCTTGTGTCTATCACCTTACTGTGGATAATCTTGAGAGCCAATAGATCCGAGTTTAAACTGTGGCCGATAAGAATAGTGTCGGCAGAGAAAACGGTGAGCAGATGTTGCTGGATATCTTCGAGACGTGTGGTAACACCATCAAGCATGGTTGCTGTAATGCCACTGAATCTAGAGTAAAACAGACAATATGTATTTGATCGACGTAACAACAGAGTAGCAACGCAGCTGAAATTGTTATAATCATGTAGCACAGCAGAGCAAGGTAGTAATGTTTACAGAGGTGTGTGTGTGTGTGGTGTGTGTGTGTGTGTGTGTGTGTGTGTGTGTGTGTGTGTGTGTGTGGTGTGGTGTGTGTGTGTGTTGTGTCTGCGTGTTTGTAAACATGCTATCTTTGAATGGCTTAACATATCAATGTTGCCAAAATCTCGTACAAGTTTGAAAAAGGCATCCCTCTAAACAGAGACCCCCAAGAAGGAATTAGCAAAACTGCCACATGGGTTGTGTGATCTCATCATAAAGATGGCTTCTAGTTTCTAAATATTTTGAACAAACTTTTATGCTGCCATTCACCCACACATTGCATCTAGTGCTACGCAAATCTGTTTGACAAAAGAGGCAAAGGGCCTACAGAGGGAATGTGGTAAGAGCACCTGTTGTTTGAAGGCATTTACAGGCATTTACTGAAGCAAGAGTTAAGTCACAATGAGGGTCCAATGAAAAGACTATGAGCTCAGTGTTCTTCACACAAGCGAAATATCATTTTGGTAGACAAATACAATAAATGGTTACCTTGAATTGTAGTCTACTATTGGCAACTCGGGTCTAACCAATGAATCGTATGTCTTGTTCATTGCATGGTCGACGACCGTGACACGTGTCAACTCCAGCCCAGCAGCAGTATAACACTGTAAGACAAGACACGAACCCGTAGCCACTCGGTAAAACAAATCATTGCTAATACTATGCCAACCATCTCACAGTCGAGAGCATAGATGCCTGGGCAGTCAGCAGACGAGTCGGTATCTCTGTGTTGCGTTGTAGTAACAAATCCACCTCTTATCGTGTCCTGTTCACCACTGGTAACATGACACTATAAACACACAGACGTTAATTATTTCTTGAAGATAAAACACCTCAGTTTTCGTTGCCAAAACTGTGACTCATCCACAATGACTGGTGTCTCTATCTTTCATACCAATAACTCACCTCTGCCACTTGACAGCCCTTTGACCGAGTTTCTCCCTGACAGCATGAATAGACTGTATGGATTTCTCCTGTTTCTGTCACAAAATATGCATACAATGTAGCACTACAGTCTACTTATTCCAGGATGACTGTAAATTTTACCTTTGGTTTTTCGTAGTCTTCCATAGTGATACAAGCATTTCTCTTTCGTCAGGTAGCGTCCATCTGGTGTCATACTAAAACGACTCCCACAACGACAACATAAATGTTGCAACTCTGAACAAACAATTTGGAGGGATTACATGTGAAGTACGTGAACATGATCATTTCACACTGTACTGTACCTGTATCGGAGAGCTGCTTAATCGGGTTTACCTTGTATAATCCAACTTCAGAAATTGTAGCAACAGTTGAACTAGAAGGATGAGGCCGAGGGTAACCGAATTGACTGAGCTGATCTTCTGACAAAAGATATGGCTGCAGAAGCTGATACAGTCTGCTAACTACAAAACATGTTACACAACTGGCTAAACAGTGATGTTGTTAAGCAAGATGCACCTGCGTCGACAGCATTAATTGGATCAGTTGGTGTTGATGCCTTCTTGTCCAACTTTGGTCTCTTTGCTCCTGGTTCTGTCTCTGTAACTGAATCTAAAAAGTTGCTAGCCTTCCTTTTTAGCTGTTCTGTCTTTGCCTTTTCGGGATTGTGTGAGTGAAGACGCTTCTTTGCTCGTGCTGCTGTTGGTGTAGACATTGTGCTCGATGGCTGAGTAGGAATGGCATGTGTTGCAGCTTCATTTCTGAGACGTTTTAGAGTGAGAGAGCCCTTGTTGGTGTACGATTGCCGCATAATACATGCTGTAAACAACGCTTCCTCTTCTTGCTGTGCCTATAAAGAAATCAAACAAATCACATTCAAATTATTACTGCAAGTCTACACTAACATGTCTAATCACTGTCCCATGCACATTGCAATTGGTGATTTATTATAAAATCATTTAGCTGATAATAATGTGTAAAAGTATAGTCCAGTGACCAGATATCGGTTGCCATAGCAAACTGTAAAATCTCATTACAGTCATAGTAATCTGGACATAGAGTCTTTTATTTGTTCCATCATGATAAAGCACAGTAGTCTTGATATCTCATTCCCAAATTACAACCTATTTGATCTATGACCACACCAACGACTGAACTGTCTGCATGATAGCAATGCCTAATGTAAACAACATGACCCAGCTGCAGAAAGCAGGCAAATTTGTGACTTTGCATCACTGACAAGAACGAAGACACTGAAGGTTAGAGTGATTGTGTATGCATCAACCAAGCAAAAAAGAGTACATTAGTAGTCTGTACGTCTTCTACGTAGTACAACAGATATCTGAGTGTACACTGTACCTTGTCATAAGCTTCTTTCTCAGTCGTGCAGATCTTGAGACACTCGTCGACAAAACAGTCCAAATACTTCTGCCTCAAGTTCGTTGGTATTTTGCCTCCAGCTTTGAGTAATATAACTGGCCTTTGTACGTTAGATTCAGATGATGATGATAATGATGATGTAGACACATTTTTCAATGTGTGAGCTACTCGCTTTCTTGCAATAACTGGTGCATGTGATCGAGACTGTCGAATAGCTGCTTCTCGCATATCTTTGTCAACTCGAGCCTAATGCACACTTAGTGACTGCACTGCATACATTGCATTGTCGGACTACCTTAGCTGCAGCTGCTGCCGGATGAGCCATCCGCTTCTTGATTCGTACACCACCAATCCCACTATATCTCTTTGTTGATGTGTTCAACTGCAACTGCCTTTGTTCATTGGCATGTTCATCCGTGGTATTCATACATGTACTAGACACTAATGTCGATGATGTCATACTGCAATTGGAACCCTTCACTTTATCTACCACAGGTACTGAATACGCATTCAGCACTTTATCAACAGCGGAGCCAATCTGTAACAGCACGCACACACTCAATCTCTCACAGTTAACCATAAGCCATCACATCACAGACATCATCAAAGTAGTCTTCGTGGCTTGTCGCATTGTGTTCAGACTTCACATGTGATGACATTTTTTCGTTTGCACTACAAACGTGTTGATCAGCTTCTATTACAGCAAGTCGACTCGATGTAGTAGTTGGTGGCTCTGAATGCACCAACTTATGTGTATTATCAATTGTTTGATGTTTTGTGTCTTCAAGCAAGTCTTTGTGTAAAATTCGACTGCAATCAGTAGCTGGTTGTGATTGCTGCATTGCATTAGTAGCAGGCATACCCGTTTCTGCATTTAAAGCAGCACTTGATGGAGAATCTGAATGCGTGCCTGCATCGCTCTCAGGAATAGATCTACTTGTTTTGTTGTTTCTGTCTTTCAATGTCAATGTATTTGCTACAAGATTGCCTTTCTGTGTCGGCAACTCTTTAGTTTCACTGCATGTTTACATATAATAAAAACAAAACTGGTATAGCATTTCCTATTTTAATTTTAATTTTATTGTTGCTATAGCAACCTTCTTGACACGTTTACTACTGAGAAATCCTCGAGCCGCTTTGCAACATCGCTATGCGCCTGTTTGTTAAATTGCCTCGAGCCTGTCGTTTCTAAAATCACAGATAACAAGGCATAAGCACGCGCTAAAAAATACTCCTGTAATAAACGATCCGTGCTAACGCGCGCTAGTCCGGATCCAACGCAACTAACCTGAAGGTGCGACGTGCTTGAAATGGCAATAAGGTCGGTGACAGAGAGCGTGGGCAAAGAACGGACACATAACACCCCTGAAGTAACCAGCCGACGGCAACATGACGAGCTACGGCACCAACGCGATGACGCCACGTACGTAGGCGTGGCCAAACTAACGCAAAACGTCCTGCGCTAATTAGACTTGCATGTCAGCGAGTAACGGAGATGGGACAAATCGACTCGAAAGCAAACCCCCTCTCCTACGAAGAGGCAGTCTCAAGAAGTAAGAACAACACGTAGTTTACGCCGCTACCTGTTACTCCACTCTCTCTCTCTCTCTCTTTCTCTTCAGTGTCACCGAGCGAACTCAAACGAGTCCGAACTTCCTTCAAACGTATGGTGGGACTCAACAACCAGATGACAAAGAACTGTTTTATACGCGAGGTATTCGGAGATGCCTTCCCGGCGCGTCTGGCTGAGGTAAGCCGGAAGATGGACACACCCCTGGACGAGTTAGACCTCGTTATATTTCAGGAATTCTACGACATGATGGGAGGTGGTCGGAAAGGCATTGCTTTTAAAGACCTCGTTAGTGGACTAGTTTTGCTGACGAAAGGCAGTTCGGAGGAACGTATTAGATGTAATATTCGTCGCATTTCACTTTCTAGCTCTGTGTCTGTGTGTTGGATCGCAATGATTTTTGTTTCTCTCTCTCTCTTTTTTTGTGTAGTTTTGTTTTCGCTCTTCTCGTCTGATGGGCAATGGATATTGCAGTGTGATATGGAGAGTATGGTTTTGTCGTTGGAGGGTGCTGGTCAGGTGCCAAAGTCCGTGAGACAACTCTTCATGCGCAGTTCGACTGTCAGGATTCCTGCATCGTTTTCTCTGATTGTTTGTTGTGTGATGTGTTTTGTCGGATGTTTGTATAGCCGGGAAGAATTTCGTACGAGGTCTTCAGGAGTTGGCTGGTTCGGAATCCGCATGGTTTGCAGGTATCTCAGTGGTTGTTGGTCTGCTCTGCGCTGCAGTTGAGTGAGAGTGGTGAAGCTCCTACTTATCAGAAAACTATTGCAGAAGTGACTAGCTGTAAGCTTGTCGTCTGGTTTTTTGTTTTCTTTTTGTAGTCTTTACTGTTAAGGAACCCTAATTGTATTAATTACAACTTTGTGATGAAACTATATCAGTGCTTGTTTTTTAGTGTTTATAATTGTGCTTAAAATGTATTGAAATAAATCAAGACAGATAGACAGACAGACAAACATATAAAAAAGACACCAAAATATAGAAATATATATTACTAAATATATATTACTAAATATATACCCTTGTCTGTCTGTCTGTCTGTCTTTCTTTCTATGAAATATATTCTAGAACTTACACGCCAAATCATGAATCTAAATTGTTTAATTAACTAAATCATGTGTTAGTCTGTTTGTCTGTCTGTCTGCTTATTTATGTTTTTGTCTTTGGCTGTCTGTTTATCTGCTTCTGATGTTTGCCTGCTTGTGTGTCTCTCCTTTGTCTGTCTCTCTGTCAGCATAATATGGTACATGTATGATTTTTTAGTTGTTGTTACATATCAGTGCTAGTTGTCAGTACAGTAGGACACTACTTATCCGACACTCAGTTATCCGACAGCATGGATTATCCGACGGTGCATGGCTTGTCTGAACTGCAAGGCTGTGCACAAGCTAGGATATACGATTCCTGTGTGTACAGTACTGTATCCATGATCCACGTGTTGTCAAATTAAATGTGAAGCTCTAGAAATGGTTCTTCAGTACCTGGAAGAACAACCTGAAGTTTCAGTAAGCACAATGGTCCAACTGAATGGGCTGCTGATGAAAACTACAGCAAGAAGAGCGAAAGCATTGATCCAGACTAAGATTAGTGGTTACTTTAAGTCTTGACATTTCCCATTAGTGTTCTTCCTAGTCAAAGAAGTTGTACTGTATTAGTTGTTACATGTACAACTAGATGTTGATCTTCTTTAAGTATTCTGCAGTGGTTTTTCAAAATGCATCAGTTATCCGATGTCTTTTTGGTCCCATGCCCGTTGGATAAGTGGTGTTCTACTGTATTATTGTAATCAGTGAATATCAATGCTAGTTGTCATTATTATTTAATATTATTGTAATCAATCAATGACTGAACCTAACAGTCATAAGTGACTGTACTACAGTGCCCCCACGCATAAATGCCCATCTGGGAGTGATGTCAGGAAAGTGCGCGTAATTCAAACGTTCTGTCATGTCTATCGACAAAACTCGGTAACAAGATTCAGCAATTGTAGCCGCATCTCGTTGTGAAAGAACTCAACAAACGGTTGCGTTTTACAGCGGGCCTCGCTCGAGGAAGCACATTTTCTTCGTATTGCACATTTGTTCGTTTTTACGCTACAGTGTTTCATTATTTAACTAGTTATTTTGCAGAAAGGGACATGACATGATTATCTAGGTAATCATTGTGGCGATTTTTGAAACGTGCTTTCGTTTTTGAGGTATTGAAGAGGAAGGCCCCTGAAGAGGGGTGCACATACGGTCGTACATCTCTACAAAACGGTAACGGAATATGGTGAAACGCAAGGATAACATAGCAGAGACGATTTCTAAAATATTCATCGTGGGGATTTCTGATTGATGCTTTTGACGCGAAGATATGACAACATGAATATGTGCAACATTCTGTATTACGCCATCCATAAATATTTTTCACTTACAGTCAAAAAAAACAACCAAAAAGCTACAAAGAACCTAAGATCTAAATACTATACAGAACAACTAAGGATTGAAAGGCCTGAAAAACAACAAGACTAAGCATCATTCAGTCTTCTGTAGTGAGAGTGACAACCCAGTCGTCCAAACAGTCCTGAATGTCTTTATCTAAGATCTCCTTGTCTGGTAAAAGTTGTCCAAGTTCACAAGAACTAGCAGAAACTTTGGATAGGTCTTTCACGTAGTCAGACATCAGCGAAGGAGACGCTAACCCGTCATTCCCAAAATGGGGACCCTCCTTTTGGTCAACAGGAACACTCATTCGCTTCCGTCTAACCTCGTTCAAAACACTTCTGTCTCTGAACAGTTGTTGCTCACTCTGACGCACAGCAAAGAAGACAGGTGCAAGAATATGGCTCGGTTGCTGTGCGACCACATAGTGTTGCAACAGTAAAAGGCAGAGCTAAGTTTATCAATCAATCAGTAACAGGCAACGCCCCTATCGACAGCCAATCACCGCCTTATATTACTAACTTTCTTCTAGAAGGTTCTGTGACATCATAATTACATTACAAGAAAACCCTTGCATCAAGGACCACACGCATCTAATCAGCTATAGCGTACGACCTCGGGGGCCCGCGCTAGGCCACGCCGAAGTTATGGGCGTTTATGCGTGGGGGCACTGTACTACACAAGTGGTGATGTCATCACAGATAATGCATCTACGCATCTTGTACGCGTTTGATTTACAGTTATTTATCTTTGTACACTATTCTAATCACATTGAGATCTTGATGATTTAGTGAGAGAGCAAGATGTTTATGATCTCGAGAAGCGATTCCACACATTGAGAATATATTGCAAAGGTGGCCAGTTTGATTCAACAGCCATGACGTCAGCAGTGTCTCCACCCATTCCAGAAACACTCTGCAAAGGCAAATTCAATGCACCATGCAAGAACATAACCATCTTGATGGGTTTCTTTTACAGGTTTGTTTAGGGCATTTGATGCCAATAGGGATGGCACTTTGGACCTCAAAGAACTGTGCATGGCAATGTCTACTTGTTGTAGAGGAACGCATCAAGACAAACTGAAATGTACTCAAAGAAGAGAGAATGTAGTTCATGTTTATCTAGATTCTTGCTTCTCTGTTTGTAGTTTCCTTCAAAGTGTTTGATATGGATCAAGATGGGTTTCTTTCGCGTGATGACTTGTCGGTTATGATTGACGGTTGTGTCCAACTAATGAGGGATGAAACGAGTGAGGCAAAAGATGGAGAGAAAGTGGAGGAATTGAAGCAGAGTACTGACGAGATGGTGCACGAATTGTTGACATCTCATGCAACTGAAGGACATGGTCTGACTGTGGAACAGTATTTGCAGTGGGCAGAGAGCAGCAGGCTCATCGATTGCTTTCTGGATGTGCTTTATCAGGTGAATTCATGATTATTGGATGATTACTTTGGTGTAATGTTGTAGTGTATTTTGAACAAACTTACATTAGGGTAATTCCTGTTCTTTAACATTCGAGCACATAATGTAGTGTTGTGCTTTTCTGAGATGAGCTACAGCCAATGTCTTATTTTGATGTTACAAAAAGGCATTCTGTGTTAGTGTATGATACATGTAGCTAATGAACAGGTAAACGAAAACAACGTCATTTGTTGCAACATCACGACCTCTACCTTGTCGTTCATCTTCGTAGACTGCAGGATTGTTAATTAATAATTAATTGGGGTGAGCCTTGGCGAGACCCTTTCTATGTGTACTGCTCTGTGTTGAGATGTGTGTGATGGTACGTACGTACGGTCTTGCAACCTACCGGCCGGAAATAACGTTGATTTTGACCCAATCACAGACGTGAAGGTTTGTGATATCATAATGCAGGTGTAAGTGTAATAGCTGTACGGCTCTCCAGGTTGCTGCGCGCCAGTTCCACGATACTAATAAGAGAATGCGCGAACAGGCTCAGACTTCTAGAGATGGCTTGATGACTGCGACCAAGAATGCAACTAAATGTGAGAACATGTCGATTTTACAAAGAAATTTACGTTAGCGCTCTATCCATGTTCTCTGCGATGTCCAAACTTGCACGTGCACGTAGGCTGCGAATGAACTGCTGTGTTCTGCGTTGCGGAGGTGCATGTATGAATCGATTTGTGTCTACTTTAAATTTCTGCATACATTGTTCGTAGCTATATAGCTGACACATCAAAATAGGAAGATGTTCACAACTGATTGCTGCGTGCCACGGGACTACTACAAGAATGCAAACAGGCTAGAACTCAAAACTACAAAGAAATTTACGTTAGCTAGACATAAACGTGCATGTTCTCTGCGATGACAAATCACTGTGTCTCGGATCTGTCTGTTCTCACTGAGGCTCGCCCCAACAATGCTGTGCATTTTTAACTAGTTATGTTATTATGTTAAATGTTATGTGACAACACCTGTATCTTTATTCCTATTATATACATAAGTGTGGACTGCTGGATGGGCATGTAATATACATTTCTTGTGTTGTTGGTGTGTGTGAGTGAGTGTTTGTTTGCGTGTGTGTGTGTGTGTGTGTGTGTGTGTGTGCACGTGTGTGCACGTGTGTAAGTGTGTGTGTGAACAGAAACAGAAGACATTGTGTTGCTAACTGATTAGTCAGTAATTATATCTTCACAGAATTTTGTTCTTTATTGTGCAGTTTAATAACTTGTATGTATGTGAAGGTGTGTCACTTGGGTTTGGGTTTGCGACCTTGTTCTTCACAAGAAGAAGGACAGATAATCAAGAAATGGATGGCAAGATCAGAGAAGAGAGGCCTCGAGCCAGGAGACACGCTTTTTCTTGTTGTGGTGTCATGGTGGAAGGCATGGCAACAATATGTACAATATGATGTATGCATGAAAGACTGTGTTCATAAACTGTTGTAGTATGTACAGGACTTTGTTATGATGTTAGGGCCCATCAGTTCTTGAGACTTGTTTGTCACCTAAAGCACACCATACGGGAGTGTCCACTCACCCTGGTCACCATCAGTTGTCAGAACTTCAATCTAACAGATCAGCATTACCTTCTATGCAATCAAATACGTTACCGAAACACTGGAAACCAGGCAGTGTTGATGGACAGTTGCATGTGCCAACAGGTGGTACAAGTAAATCATCACCCAGTAGAAGCAAAGGAAAAAAACATCTCAGTACAGGAAAATTGGGTAGTGAACGGTCGGGTCGCTCTGGTGGTGGTAAGCAAAAGAGTCGAAGAGCGGTTACTCCTGATGGGAGTTTAAGTGGTCGTCAGTTTGGTGGAGGTGGCAATCAGCAAAAACTGGCTGGCCACGTGTCTGATAGCAGCATGGCTTCGATGTCTCCAGGTGGTCATCACAAGAAAGCGTCAACTCATTCACTAGAACAACCAGGACAGATAGACAACTCTTGTCTGTGTGAACCAGACACTAAGAAGGTAAAGTTTTTGTGTCTTTGTTGGCACATCTTTTCATCCATTGTGATTCACAGAATGTGCTGATGTTGACGACAGAAGGTGGAAGGTTGAAGAACTCAGTCATTCTGAGACAAGGTAAGGATTTCGAGCTGCTTCCCGAGCCTGTTTGGAGATCTCTCTCTGAATGGTATGGCTACAAGATTTGTCTTCCTCGCTTGGTATGTTTCTTTGTGTCTACTTTAATTAAGTTAAGTTAGATGAGATGTGAGTAATGATGTATAGGTGATTATGTGTTCGAAAACTCAACGACCTACGTTGGAGCTCTTCCCTCAAGTATTTCATATTTATCGACACACATCACAGCCACAGAAATCGGCCAGTAACTGGGCTGGTGTTGGACTTGGTTTTTTGTTGGGCAGCAGCAGTAGCAGCAGTAATACCAGCAGCAACAATTATGGCACCACTGGTGGCTATGGGAGTGGAGGCACCACAAGTGGGATGGACAAGTCATCTGGAACAACAAAACGAGTTTTTAGCTATCAGGCTACTTTTAGCACAACCGCGACTGTCAAGCAGGTAGGAGACGTGTGATATTATTGTATGTAGTTGTCAATGTGAATGATGCATGTGATTTCGTGTAGATGTTTGAGTACATTCAAGGCCGATTGAGAGTGAGAGCAGAAGACATGAGATTATGGGACATGAGAGATGAGGTAGAGTATATGGGACAGCAGGTTCATGATTAAATGAAACTACAATGTAGTTTGTGTTCGTTTGTTTGTTTGTTTATTGTGTGTTTGTTTATTTGGTTGGTTTGTCTGTTTGTTTATTTGGTTGGTTTGTCTGTTTGTCAAGTATTTGGTATAATCTTTGCTTCTTATTGGTAGCAAGTGTTAGAAATTTTTACGATTATGTCTTATGTAGAGTTTGTCTGTTTGTCTGTTTGTGTATTTGTCTGCTTGTTATAGTCTGTCTGTTTGTTGCATTCATTAGAGTCTAGTGTTTGAAGATTTAGTTTAGGTAATTGGTTAGTTTGTTGATCTGTAGGGTAACATTGTATTGCTGGATGAAGATGATGACCGGATGTTATATCAGCTGAATTTGGAGGAAAACCATAAGATAATTGTTGAGAGTGAGTGCATGCTCAAGTGTTCATACTAACCACCTGGCTAGTTTTTGTAGCTGCTAATGTGATATCTGAAATTAAGACTTCTAACTCTTCACTTGTTGTTATCACATTTTTATGATGTTGCTTTGGTAGCTCGAAACAAAGACTTGAGCTGGCCAGAAGAGTTGATGTCACTGGTCAACAACAAGGGCAAAGAAAAGAAACTGTTTGGTATGTTATCAAGTGTACTTCTTATCTAGAGTTGGTATAGAACATTAAAATCAGACTGGTGTGGCTATTTGCGAGTGTATTATGTGTTTCTAATTAAAGTTTGGTATTTCTATTGGTAATAACTGATTTGCGAAGCATCAGTGTTATACCACTTGATCACAAGGTTTAGTAGGAAATTTGTCTTGTTCCTGTGCTAGTTGGGCACTTAATGTTGTCAAGACATTGACACTATGGTTTCGTCTTGTTAGCTTCGGGAGGCAATACTGTGAAGGGAGCCACTGGTCTCAGCAACTTGGGAAATACATGTTTCATGAACTCGGCGCTACAGTGCATGAGTAACACACGGCCACTGACCAACTATTTTTTGGAAGACTATCATCTTCATGATCTAAATAAGACCAATCCGTTGGGAATGAATGGCCATATAGCAAAGCGGTATGGAGACTTGGTTCAGGATTTGTGGCATGGAGAATCGTGGAATATTGCACCTCTCAAGATGCGGGTATGTGTAGATGTATAGGATGATGTTATTTTGTTTGTATGGGAATTTTATCTTTAGTGGACTATTGGCAAATATTCACCCAGATTTAATGGATTTCAGCAACATGATTCACAGGTTTGTTGTTGTTGTGTGTGTGTGTGTGCACCCAGAACTTCAAATTTAATTAATACACATGAACTAATAAATTACTATTTGTGTTATTAAATGTTATTACTGATAACTAATAGACTACGTGTTTGTCCTAAATAATATAGAGCAGGCTTTATGGGTATTTCACAGTTGTATTGGTAGTATGCTGATCATGAACTGGAATGTTGCAGATATTGATGTTTTGAGGTTGCAGACACAGTAAACAGACTGGTAGACAGACAGACAGACAGACAACAGACGGACTGGTAGGTAGTTGGGGAGACATAAACATTGATACACAGGCAGAACAACTGGCAGTGGGAAAACAGATGGAAAATATCTTAATCATTTATTAGTACTCATAAGTGTATTATGAAAGTATTATCAATGCCTCTCATTGTAAGTTTGATTTAGGAACTTTTGGCATTTTTGCTAGATGGACTCCATGAGGATCTAAACAGGTAGATGTTGATTGCGAAACATTTTTGATTTTGAGTCAATCTGCTGCTGCATTGATAATGTAGAGTTCATGAGAAGCCTTATGTTGAACTGAAAGATAGCAATGGTAGACCTGATGAAGAGGTTGCAGCCGAGGTAATCAGTGGATCTAAACCAAACACAAAACTGGATAGAGATAATGGGGCTCTCTTTAACAGGCTTGGGACAATCACTTGAAGCGAAACAAGTCTGTTGTGGTTGATCTTTTTCAAGGACAGGTAGAGTGGTCATTGCAATGCATGCACGTGTGTGTGTGTGTGTGTGTGTGTGTGTGTGTGTGTGTGTGTGTGTGTGTGTGTGTGTGTGTGTTCGCACGTGCGTGCATGCATGCCAAAGTCGTATTCTTTTTCTCATTAGCTTCGATCTCAAGTTGTTTGTCAAGTGTGTCGACATGAAAGTGTAAGGTTTGACCCTTTTACATTTCTTTCTCTTCCTCTCCCAATGGAAAACCTAATGTACCTTGAGGTCATTGGTAAGTTTGTGAGTGATATCATCAATGATTTATGCTGATTCTAATCATCCCTTGCTTGTGTTAGTCATTTGTCTAGATGGTAATGTTCCAGTAAAGTATGGGTTGAAGCTTAAAACAGGCGACAAATACAGACAGTTGAAAGAAGCTTTATCACATTTGTCTGGCCTTGATGTTGCTCAGCTTTATCTTGTAGAACTGTTTATGGGAACTGTAAGGGTAAGGTACTCATTTTTTTTATTGTAATTAGTTACCTTTACTTGAATGGAGTTGTATGATCTAGAGCTTTCCTAATGACTCTCAGAAAGTGAAACTACTTGGAGGATATCTATATGCCTTTGAGATTCCAGTGTATGATGGGAGAGGTTCATCTTCATCTGAATCAGATATGCATTACAATAAAGAATCAGAGACCAAGGAACTTGTAGATACAGTAATTGATGATGCAATATTTGAGGAGCACCAGGAGGAAACAGATGCAGAGTCTGAAGTGAATAGTCAAGGAGACAGAAAAGAACAGCCAAATGGTCAAGGAGATGAAGAGGTCGAGTCAAATGGCGACGAGAGGCGTCCAAGGACTTTGTCATGTTTGAGTGAGAAGCAGCAGGTGACAAAACATCCTTTGACACCCATTCGACCTTCTGGTGCAACTGTAACTATTGAACGACAGCCACAACCTGTAGCAAGTACCAGCAATGGTCAGGGAGTACCCCCATCAGTTTATGAGAGATTTGTTATTGCGATACACAGAAAAATGGTTAGTTGATATGTATAAACGTGTTGTAGCAGCTGAAGAGTAGTTGGACGAACAGACAGATAGAGAGACAGACAGACAGACGTGCAGACAGACAAACAGACAGATGAGAGGTGGTTTATTTATTCTTGCTTCAAGGTTGCATGTGGTTTTGCCACTGCAGAATGTAATTGCAGCATAGTCTAAAAGAAAAGAAGTCTCCAGACATTGAGTCAGATGGACAGACAGTTGATGGACAGATAAACAGACATCATTATCCAATGGGTTGCTTTGGGGTACTGTATGTAGATAAGGCATAGACTAACGTAACAAATGAATAGAAAAATTAGCAGTGTTCACTTGGTGAGAAAAAGCTCTGCCGTTATCATTTTAGATTCACACAGACGTTTATCTACTGGCACACCAGAAGAGCAGACCTAGTTTGTTTGGCACTCCAGTTATAGTTCCATGCATGGCTACAACTAGAAATAGAGATCTGTACTACAATGTGATGAAGCAAGTCTCTCGTTTGCTTAGCCAAGAAGAGCCAAGTAGTAGCAGTGTATCAAGGTACAGTAGAGCATATGTGAAATGATGGCAGTGTTTAAACCAGCTGTTGACTGCTTACGCAGAGACAAAGATGAATATCCATTTGTACTACGAACAATACAGAAAGATGGTCTTGCTTGTTCAAAATGTCATTGGTACAGGTTGGTTGTCTTTACATCAGTAGCTTGTGGTGTTATCTATTTCTGAGTTTTCTAGGATGTGTCGTGGCTGTACAATTGAATGTAATGATGATGTACAAAACCTTTCATCTGGATACATCGCAATTGATTGGGATCTTAAGGAGATGCATTTACGGTACCAGTCATCACACGAAAGGGTAGGACTAGTTCGTATCATGGATATCATGTACTGCAGTTATTCATTTCTTGTATGTTGTTGGTCTTTAGGCAGTCAAGGATCATTCGAGCATTGAACAAAATCGGAGACAGGAAATTGAGCCAATTAATCTGGATCAGTGTTTCGAGGCATTCACGAAAGAAGAGGAACTCGGAGAGGAAGAGTCTTGGTACTGGAGTGAAGTGAATCTCCTATGGCTATGTGTAATTCTGCTGTTGTAGGTATTGCTCTAAATGCCAGAAACACCAGACAGCGACTAAGAAGATGAATATCTGGAAGCTTCCGCCAATACTGGTATGCACAAAGACATCATCACACTAGACTTGGACTCGATATTGTACTGTCTATATTGTGTGCTGAAATTAAATGGCACGGGTGGATGCAGTAGCTCTGTGTTGTTCTGCTAGTTTACCCATGCAATGTAGCATGCTGTTAATATTAAATTGGTTGCTAATCTTCCTTTACATTCAATTCTTTGTAGATCAGGTTTTGTGCAAAGTTGACTATAATGTTGCTTTTTGCTGCAGATAATTCACTTGAAACGATTCCAATTTGTAAATAATCGTTGGGCTAAATCTCTCAAAGTCGTTCAATTTCCTATGCACAACTTTGACCCATCGAAGTATGTGTGTGTCTCAGCAACATCAGCTATTACAACTCAAGCAAACTCGACTGCCTTAGAGTCATCAGTTGGTGTTCAGTCACCTTCACTCCAGCGTCAATTAACTCCATCCCATGCTAGTCCAAGTGAAGAATGTACATCACCATTCCAAAAGGAAGTAGGACAAGTCGACACAAAATCAACATCACATCTTGAAGGCAAAGAAGGAAGCATCACTGTGTGTCAATCACCACTTGAGCAGGAACGTGAGGTGACTCGTGTTGGTGATAAAAAAGAGTCTGGGTCAACTTCTTACAATGGACGAGAAGCCATGGATAGAGGGGATAATTTAGAGTTGAAAAATTGGGTGGTAGTAGAGGTTAACAAGAACTCTGAACGTGATGGAAGCTGTTATCAAGTTCCGGGTAGGGCATGCCGAGTTGAATCACACCCTGAACAAGATCAGAGGCTAAATTCAAATTGTGAGGCTGCAAGGAAAGGACACGAGGACCTTCGTTGTTATCGAGAACAGTCAGCTGAGGCAAGGACAGGGCACCAGTTTGAACTTTATGCAATATCGGTAATTGCTTTTGTTTGACTTGTTTGCAACCAAGAGTCAAATATACGAATGTTTATTTCAGAGTCACACTGGCATTCTTGGTGGTGGTCACTATGTCACGTTTGCTAAGAATCCAAATGGCAAATGGTACATGTACAATGACAGCAGCTGCAAGGTACTACCATCCTGTATGTCTGTCTGTTTAGCCAATTGCTCATTCACTTGTTGACAATTTTTGCTTGTACACATGTACTTGTCCTTTTGTCTGTCGGTCTGTCTGTCTGTCTGTCTCAATACTGTCTGTTTGTCTGTCTGCCTGTCTGTTTGTCTGTCTGTCTGTTTGTCTTGTCTGTCTGTAGGTATATATGTATGTATGTATGTATGTATGTATGTATGTATGTGTGGTTGTTTGTTTAGTTATTGCAATTTGTTCTGTTTTCTTCCTAATTAATTAACTAATGCTTTGTGTAATGTAGGAAACGTCAGAAGAGAAAGTAGCCAGTGAATCACCTTACTTGCTGTTCTATCAACGAGAAAACTTTAAATTTAAATACAAACCAGATTCAAAAAGGATTATTGATGTAACCAACGATGACGAGGACTATAATACAGATGCAAGACGGTTGTGTGTAATACAGTAGTATGTAGTAGTGTCGCTTGAGTCAGAATCTTGCTTTCTTAGGCTGCATTGCTTTAGCTATTTCTCTTCTTAGTAGTAACATAGTGTATAGAGCGCCTTTAAGTTGTGACGTTTAGCGGTAAGTCTAATACATTTGTTGCTGAACTGGATCATGATCACTGATATCAAGAGTTTTGCAGTTTGGTGCTTAGTGGTACAGTGAACTGAAATTCCTTGGAAGTCTCTGTATTTGAATTCATGATCACTTACACTGTATTTGCTTACACTGTACTGTAGCAGTAGGAATACAGTGTTAATTAACGGTTTTGATAGACACACCTAGAAATCACCAATGTTTGTCGAATCACCTTGTACGCCGATATCCATCCCAGGTGAAGAAACGCCCTTGTCCGCTATAGACAAGTTCTGGCTAGTTACGGCGCGGACGGTCATCCTAATAACTCGTCTGGTGAGTCTCAACGTGTATTACAGAGGCAGCTGAATGACGCATTGCACTGTACCCTTACAGACACAAGCAGTCTTCGAGACAAGGCACGTCTCAACACAGTCGTCAGTTCATGCTGCAGCATGGTTACGGGCCATTCCAAACGTTAAGTTAGGCCTATTCATAGCTCCGCATGAAGTTACAGTTGCTCTGAAGCTATGGCTTGGAATTCCGATTATTTCTCCTTCACAATCAATACGTTGTTCCTGTGGGCGTGTAATTGATTGCTTTGGCGACCATCTTCTTGGATGTGGTCACGGTTCTTTACGTTCTAAACGCCACGATGCACTGAGGGACATCATATATCACGCATTACTGGTGGATAACGAAGGCGCTCAGCTCGAGCAACGTTGTGGTCCAGACAGCAATAGCCGCCCTGGAGATATCTTTCATCCAGATTTCGCTGATGGACGACCAGGTTATTTCGACGTTTCGATAAGAAACACCATGCAGCCGGCGTATGTCGCTAAATCCGCCATTTCTGCTGGAGCCGCCGCAATGGCTGGTGAAGAAGAGAAAGACCATCGACACGACAGCGAAGTCAATGCGGCAGGAGGTTACTTCTACCCAATAATAGTGGAGTCTTTTGGTTTGTGGACGTCTTCCAGTCTTGCCACTTTGAAGGTTATCGCGTCCAAGACCACAGCAAAGAGCAGAATAAGTTTTAGTAGGGCAGTCAGTAACTTACTGCAACAGCTTTCAGTTCGCTTATTTCAGTTTAACGCACATATGATTTGCACTAGTTTGCGATTTGACACTGAGTTTGACTTTTGGGATTTGCCAACTTTGGCAGGGGACGGGTAGTTGTTACTTGCAATTAGAAAAAAAAAAAAAAAAAAATATATATATATATATATATATATATATATATATATATATATATATATATATATATATGTATATAGTGACTCGTTTAGACTCATTATTAGCCTAGACATATAATATAGTCAGTCTTCGTGTACTGTACTTGGCGTCCGTTTCCAACACCACAGTATAATGAGAGTGAGACATACTATCGTTTGATGTATGAAACAGACAGACCGACAAGATGTAGCCTAACTAGTAGCGAAAAGCCCGGATGCATAGCAATACCTTCAACTTTCGCGTGCGAGATATACCTTTTCATTCAACGGTTATTATGGTAAATGAATTATGTACACGAGTTTCATGCCGACACAATGCCACCTACATACGGGTAATTCAAAATTTAGATTTAGAAATGCCCGGATTCCAGCAGTTTAATAATACCCAGATATTAAATGGCGGCAAGGGAGGTGTGTTATCTCTGTTTGACGAGAGGACTGGCTGATGCTACATCATTGACCGACAGGAACCGCTTAGCATTATGGATTCTTCGCAACATTAAGGTTTAGCTTCGTGCTGACGTACCCTGAGTTTCTGACGTTCTTGTGAGCTGTTGACTACATGTATGTTTGTGTTCTCGTGCTGATGTGTTGTAGGATACAACGTGCTCGTTTGAATCAGCGAAGATCAGTCTGCAAAGCAGTAGTGTTTCAGGAGATTTGATAGATGGTTTTCTTCAGAGGTTTGTCTGTCTGTGTCTGTGTGTCTCTTTGCTTAATTGTCTGTCTATTTGTCTGTCTCTTTGTGTGTGTGTCTGTCTGCCTGTGTGTCTGTCTGTCTGTCTGTCTCTTTGTTTGTCTGTCTCTTTGTCTGTCTGTCTGTCTGTCTGTCTGTTTGTCTTTTCTGTCTGTCTTTTCTGTCTGCGTGTCTGTTTGTCTGTGTGGCTCCCATGATTCTCTTTGTCACATTATACATAAGGCAATCTATGTTTTCACTGATCAACTATTAATCCTATGCAACAGAATGGAGGAACTGAAGGACAATGGCATCAATTACCTACTAGACATCATAGACTCTGCAGAAGAACTGATATCTGTCAATAAACAAGACGAATCTCAGTCAGTCAACATAAACAGAGACAGCCCCATTGGTAAAGATGTCAACAACTTTATATTCTAACATCAACATTACGTTGTTTGCAAACTTTATATTCTAACATCAACATTACATTGTACACCACTAGGTGTCTTCATTCGGCAGACAATATTGCATGTAAAGAAACTCGATTTGCATCGCCTCACTGACCTGTATGACGACATCATTCACTACATCAATGGTACAGATGCCACTCATATAGAAGCAACAGAGTCAAGACAAACTGATGCGTTTTATCCAACGGAGAAGGATCGTGCATTGAATGATCTCGCTAACATGGCAAGCTTCATCAGGCAAACAATCAGTAACGAAAGGTGATGAATGATTCGTAGTTTGTCTAGGTGGTCGAGTCTATGGATGCGGAGAATTTTTCTGCGGCTCTGAATGGGTTGCAGCGCTACTTTGATTATAACGTGAAGCCTTTAGACAAGACGAATCCGAACGGTTTGTTGGCTATTCACCACGCTGCGCTTGGGCTTGCTCTACTGCATCACTACTTTGGTCACATGTATGGACACATTTGTAGTAAACATCTGGTGTTGCTTTCTATGGTCTCTTTGCAGGGATCAAGCTCGTATGGCTGTGTACGAGTGCATTCGTCTGTCGCAGGCTCATAACGATGCCGACTGCCTTGAACACGCGTTGGTATGTCATGCTGTTTGTTTGCCACACCAATGTAGGGTTTTGAGGCTTGCAATTTGTAATTGCTAATTGGATTGTGAACTGTTGTGCATCCATGTGAAAACTGGTAGCAGAAAATGCGGCTTTTATGCTGTTCATTCTGTTATACTGTTTTCGCGAGTATACGTTATATCAAGTTGTATGCAATCCAAACTGTTTGATTTATTGAGACCTGATTCTCTCATACTATTGTGTTTACTGATCAGAGTTGGCTGCATGTCTTGATGGCATCTGATGCTCCAAGTTCTCGTGCACTCATTGAGACATTAGAAGAGAGAGCCGAGCAAACAAAGCACACAGTACACGGCATTTGTGTTGTTCATATTTCCAGCATTAGAATCTGGTTTTGTCTGTAGGGCATTGGTATTCTTGCACGTCTAAGGCATCTTAGTCAAATCATTAAATCGTCTTTATTGTCACCAGCCACGTTGAGTTTCTTACTTTATTTTAGTTGACGTGGTGTAGAATGAGCATGTGTGTGTGTGTGTGTGTGTGTGTGTGTGTGCAGTGTGTTTCGTGAATTTGAACCGAGTAAAGCAGCTGAAAAGGCCATCTTTGGAGTTGGTACTTCGTCAAGTGGCCACGTGCTGCAAAGTACACTTTGGAAGAGAGCAGGACAAAGGTGGTGTTCTCATCTTTGCCTTCTCACCTGTTTGTATTGTCTGTACAGTTTTGTTTTCTTTGTTTCTAAGGATTCTTTCTTGTCTTCATGATCAGCAGCTTTTGAGAGACGTTGATCGTGATCAACTTGTTTTGTCAGGTAGCTCTGAGAACATCAGAAATATTCAAACAGTTGCTAAGATGGCATGGCATGAAACGTTTGCTATTGCTGTAGCGAATCGAGCCGCTGCATTAGCGGATCATGTAAGCGTGTTTATCTGATTGTGTGAATAGATTGAGGTGATGTTATTGTTACTGTTATGCTGCAATACAGGGACATTACAATGCTGCTCTGGAACACTTAGCTTTAGCAAAGAGTCACTGCACGTCTAAGTCACTTCACAGCAAAGTAAGAGGTCGTGTGTCATTTGCACATCTTATGTTGTGTTTCCAAAACCTTGTTGTTCTATTTGCATTTGGCTTTCCATTCTTTCTTGTCTTGTATTTGTTTCCCAGTTAGTCCCAATCGAATACACCCTTAGTCTACTGCTTCATAAAATCTGATTTCTCTGAGCTTTTTTATGTGAGAGGTGAAGTAATTTGCTTTCTGTACTGTAGATATGGATGACGTGCCAACAACAAGTACTCTTTAATCGTGCTGTGTACAGTGAGAACTGGGCTTCAGCAGAACGGGCTGTACACAATATTACAACTTTGGACTCAACAGAAGGCTGTATACGGTTACTGGTTTTGTTATCAACGTGAAGTCGTTGACTTGAGTGACAGGTCTTCTTACAGGGAAGTCATACTTTGCTTGTCTAAAGAAGATTATGCTGCAGCATTCGAGAAAGCCAGCAGCTGTCTACATAATATCTTGTATACTGTCCGCTTTGTGGGATGACTGACTGAGTTGTATAATCGTATTGTGCTTCTGTTGGTATAGAGATGTTACAGAAAGTCGAGAATTGCAACTGCGGTAGGAACTGATACCCAGACTGCAATCTAATTGTGTTAACTTGGTCAGCTGCTTGACTTTATTTCAGGCTGTTTTTGCTGATGGCAGAGATTCATTTGGGTACAGGACAGCTTCGTGTGGCTTTGGATTATGCCAGTCAGTGCTTAACGATGTCACGTTGTCATCATTTTGGAAGTCTTGAGATGCATGCCATGTTGTTGTTAGCTCGGATACACGTATGTTGGTGTTTAGATGCTTTGTGTATTGTGTTGTCCTGCATGGGTGATATTTTTCTAGATACAAGTCGGCCAGGTGAATAAATCTCTCGGCTTCATTAGGACGGTCATGATTGATGTTTTGTCTCAAGGTTGGTAGCCTCTCTCTCTCTCTCTCTCTCTCTCTCTCTCTCTCTCTCTCTCTCTCTCTCTCACACACACACACACACACACACACACACACACACACACACACACACACACAAGTTTTGCATGTTCTTACATCAATCTATGCTGCAGGATCTCAATTTTTGATTGGCCTTGCTCATTTTACATTGGCACAAATTATGATGTATTCAGTAACTGCAGAGGTAGACATAGATAAGACAAAATGGAAATCAAGTTATCATCTTCACGTGTCAACCATAACCAACATTTATACATCACAGTTGCTTGTTTGCGTAGGTTGCAATGCAGTAATTGTCACATTGGATGCAGCATTGTTGGCTTTCAGACGAATTTTTGCTCTGTGTTATATACGCCAAGTTTCCCATTACCAGGTGAATACTGATTGAAAATTAAACTCAATGACTGTTTATGTTTATTGTGGTTAAGGCAAGGGTATTTCATCTGATGGGTTGTGAGGCAGAGAGGAATCGATGTGCTGATGAAGTAAGAGGTTTAATAGGATAAGTTAACAATTGCACTAGTTTGTATGGAATCTTGTTGTATGACTGATGGACATGTAATGATGGGATTAAAGTTTGATAGAATGCTTATCAGGCACCTTAATTGTGGCTGTCATATCCTATACTTTATTAATTAATTTGTGTAAGATCAGTGCTTTAAGTAGTCAATTAGTGAACTTTTCTGGGACTTACGATTTCAGACAACAGGTCATTTGATGTTGCTGATTGAGACCAGACTGCTATCTGGAACTAAGTGGAAGATATGGGGAGGTAATGCAGTCCAGTCATATGAGTACGGATCAAGATAAGGCAGCAACCCAGACAACAACCAGTGTTATTTGAATAAATAGAACAAGAAATCATGAAATCCAACAAATACATGATGAGGCGAATGAATGCTTTGTAACTTGCATGGTGGCTAGGTAATGGAATAGAATGATGTCTCCTCTCTCTTATGATAATTCGACTGGAATTCATACAGTGCTTGCTGCACTGTACCACACATGACTTCATGATTTATTCATTCTTGTTATAGTTAGTACTATACTGTCTAGATACATTTGCTACAGAAGAAATCGTGTCCACACACAGATTAACTGTTTAAAACTACTGTAGGCATCGAGATTACATAGGCTGTATTATTCATTGTGTAGTTTATTCTGCGGAGTAAGGAGTGTACATTTGGACTAAAATCATAGATGTTTGTCAGATCCCACATCAACATTCTTCAGTAAATCTACAACATCCTTCAGTTCCAAATGCTCAGCTGCTTCAATAAAATCGATAATGTTGACACGAGAGTGTTTACAAGCAGCTAGAAGAGCTCTTGTCGGACTCAGTGTTAATCTCAGGTTTTCAGTGGTGAATCCAAGTTCACTTGCTACTCCGGTGTAGTCTCTAGAGTCTGCGACAGTTTGACCAAGCATGTCAGCAAGGCTATTTTCAGCTGCTGCTGGCAGAGTGAACCCACCAACACCTGTAGACTGAAATACAGAACAAATCTTAGTTGTCATGCACAGTGTTTTCTCGTGTTGTTCTGAGGCTACCACAAATCCATCAGGATTCACACGAAGCTGTAGCTCAACTGTCGTCTCTCCTGCTATTGTGAAAGTCATGACCAAGGACTGACTGCGTGGCAACTGGCCTTGCCATGTTACTGTGAATGTTCTATCGGCTGGAATACAAGACATGCAGGAGAGAGGCATCAGCTTCCTCCATAGATTGTCAAATGGGATATTCTACAATACAAATTGTGATAACAGAAGAAGGATACTTATGACACACAACACACAGTTGTCACTGGAGTAATTGTCCATGATGAGTTTGTAGCACGAACCCTAACATCAGTTTTATTGCCATATCCAAGTGAGTACACCTTCTTACATCTTCCATACTCCTCTCTTTTCCTAATGTACTGTTGTGCACCCTGCACAGAAACAGAACAGTAACTACAACTGCTTAATGCACTGATCACATTGAACTCACCACAGCATACAAATGAAGGTTTGGATAGCAGAGGAGTCGGACTGGAAACTGGGAACGACCGGCAGCCAACCTGACTGGAAAGTGGATACTAGCAACACACTTCCCCCATGTCAGAGTATTAGAAACCAGTGCAGAGAACCAACAGAAATGATACACTTCAAATCGTAAATACCGTGGGTCAACAGAGAAATCCCCAGCAGTCACACGTCCAAACTGAATTGGTGACTGGTCATCTGAGGTGGACGGTGCAGTGTAGAGTCTCACTGTTTCTCCTACCAGTCCTCCTTCTTTCCGATTTATTACGCCACAATGAGGTAATCGTACCTGAATGGGCTTTGAGAAGCTGTATCCAGAGGGAATCGTCTCAATCAAAATCGGATCACTGACAAAACGGAGGTCATCTTCACCAAAGTCCATTCGAATGTTCGGCTCACAGACGGTGAGCTTAATAGTTACTGTCTCATTAGCCTTAACAGCATGCTCAGGAATTGATATGTAGACACCTGTTTTTTGTTCAAACAAGTGTCCACCAACATCAGTGACAGTCACAGATACTGGCTCTGTAATTTGTTGAAGAGCTAAAACAGAACAGTAGTACAATAGATGACACACACACACACACACACACACACACACACACACACACACACACACACACACACACGCACACACACACACACACACACACGCACGCACGCACGCACAGCCCTACACACTAGACATGTGCACCATACATATTCTGATTACGTACCAAGTTTATCAGCTGCCTCCTGAATGTCGTCTTGTTTGGTAACAGCAATGACCCTTCTGTGTTTGGTTAACTTTTCTGCAGTGGTGATTTCATGAAGTGTGCTGGGTACATACAGTCCACTGATCTCTGTGAGAAAAAGCTTCGATACCTTCCCTAAAATTGCCTCAAAGCATTCATGCCTGAAATACGTGAGTTTTGCAGGAGCGCTGCACCAAAGTTTACTAAATAAATGAGCAATTGTGCTGCATACGTCTGTTTCTTCGCCATTGTCATGCGTCTTTCCTTGAAGTGCTTGTTTGCTTGTTTCCTTTTCTGTTAATGCAACAACATCTTGTCCATGCTTGAGCTCACTCACATCACATATTCTCTCATTTGTTGTTTTATCCCCTAACCCCATGACTACCATCTCGAGTTGCTTAGAAATACCTCTACAAACTTGATCAAGAGAGCTTTCCTCCACCAAGTACTCTTCTATGGGCTGGGCAGGATCTCGTTGATACACTGTGATAACTACTACATTACTGGCACTTTGCTTAGGTAGTACTAGTGTTGTTGAAGTTGGAGATTTTTCTGAGAATCAGACAGATAAACAAAACTAACTACTTACCAGAAGGAAGGCTAATACAAAATAAACCTTTATTCCCAGCAACATCAAATCTTTTTGATCTTTCACTAGACATTAGAGGCTTTCTGTTGATTTCCCGTCTGTTCTGTTAGTAATCACAACCTAGGACCATTAGGAAGGCACAGAAAGAGAAACAGTAGTATATACCTATTTCTTCGGATACTTTGAAACTTGTTCATGCCCCAGCTGTTAGCTGTTGTGTCCTTTTTTTGTGCAGGCTCAGTGACCACACCCACCTGGTACAGACTGGGTATTTAATTAATTATCAACGCAAATAGTAATTCACAACCGACAAAGATTCTACAAACACTAATTATAGAAGTGTTTGCTCTTAGTTCTAGGCAACAGGTCACTGAGTGACATCTTTCTACACTACCAATTTCAAGACACCAGTAGATACTAGTAACATAACGTAAACGTGCTTGTTATTTGCTTCTACTGTCACTGCTACACAAACTCACCCTGCACGTCGAACTGACACCACAACATTCGCTTCAATTATAAACGCGCATGCTCTATTCAGATAGCCACACCTACACAACACTGAGCGAGCTACTGTACAGCTGGTAGAGTATCTTGCTCAGTACATGGCTGCAAAGGATGAGTATAGCAGTGTTTGAGACTTATGATTTTTAAACAACTAGCCTAGGTCAATTGATGTTAGTGATTGATTCATGAGACCTACCTCAGATTTAGACTGAAACTTATATATACAGTATGCGTATATACGCAATGGAGACTTGGAATTCAACTCTAGTCAATCCAGTTCAGTGATATGAATGCGGATTTAGCAGGCAGCAGTATCGATCAAGAGATCCAACAAATGTAAGGTATGATGAGACTAATGCTTAATTAATTAATTATATTTATGCTTTAATAATGTGTCACCAGCTCGGCATTTTATGTGATGCAGAAGGAGTTGCTTGTTGTGCACATACACTTTAGTACTGATAAAATCTACTGTAACCAACAATACATACTTATACTAAAATATGTTGGAGAAGGCTGTATTATTGATTCCGTTTATTACTGTAAAGTCTATGAAGTAAGGAGTATATATGGATTAAAAATCACAATGTCAATCAGATGAGTTCTAAACTGACTACAGCCCCACATTAATATTCTTCAGTAAATCGACAACATCTTTCCGTTCCAAATGCTCAGCAGCCTCAATAAAATCAACAATGCCAATATTACGGTGTCTGCAAGCAGCTATTAGCGCTCTCGTTGGACTCATTGCTGATGTCAGTGTATCAACCTCTGCCATGCTAAAGCCAAATTCACCAGCTATTCCACGGTAGTCTCTACAGTATGCAACAGTTTGATCAAGCAAGTGAGCAAGGCTATTTTCAGCTGCAGCTGGGAGAGTGAATCCTCCATATCCCACATGCTGAAAGACAGAAAACAAGCGTTAGTTGTCATGCACGGTGTTTTCTCATGCTGTTCTGGGACTACCACAAATCCTACAGGATTGATGAGAACCGGTAGATCAACTGTCGTCTCTCCTGCTATTGTAAAAGTCACGTTCAAGGACTGATTGGGTGGCAACTCGCCTTGCCATGTTACTGTAAATGTTCTCTCAGCCGGAATAGCAGTCATGCAGGAGAGAGGCATCATTCTCCTCCATAAATTCTCAAATGGGATAGTCTACAATTCAAACAATCAAGACAACATAAGAAGTGTGCTCAGAATACCTATTATACACAATAACATACAGTTGCCACTGGAGTAATGGTCCATGATGAATTCGCAACACGAACGCTGACATCAGTTCTATTGTCATATCCAAGTGAGTACACCTGCTTGCGTCTTTCATAGTTGTGTCTTTCTCCAATGTGCTGTTGTGCACCCTACACAACAGCAGAACAGTAACTACAACTACACAATACACTGATCATATTGAACTCACCACAGCATACACATGAAGGTTTGGATAGCAGAGGAGTCGGATTTGAAACTGGGAATGACTGGCAGTCAACCTAGCAGGATAGTAAATGCTAGCAACACACTCCCCCCATGTCAGAGCATTATAAATCAGTGCAAAGAACCAAGAGAAATGATACACTTCAAATCGCAGATATCGTGGGTCAGCAGAGAAGTCACCAGCGGTCACACGCAAAAATTGAATTGGTGACTGGTCATCTGGGGTGGAAGATGCGGTATAAAGCCTCACTTCTTCTCCTATTATTACTCCTTCCTTCCGCTTTGTCACTCCAAAGTGAGGCAATCGTACCTGAATGGGTCTTAAGAAGCTGTATCCAGAAGGAATTGTCTCAATCAAAATGGGATCACTGATCAAACGGAGGTCATCTTTCGTACCAAAATCCATTCGGATGTTTGGCTCACAAATGGTGAGCTTAACAATTACTGTCTCATTGGCCTTAACAGCATGTTCAGGAATTGATATGTAGACACCTGTTTTTTGTTCAAACAAGTGTCCACCAACATTGGTGACAGTCACAGATACTGGCTCTGTAATCTTTTGAAGAGCTAGAACAGAATGCAATATAAGTTCAAATTAATGTAATTAATGACAATACTTTATGTAACGGTACACTAGACGCACGTGCGCACACACACACACACACACACACACACACACAACACACACACACACACACACACACACACACACACACACACACACACACACACACACACAAGCACACACATTCCACACGAGACACGTGCATGCACACCTAACATATTTCCAATTACATACCGAGTTTGTCAGCTGCCTTCTGAATGTCATCTTGTTTGGTAACAGCAATAACCCTTCTGTGTTTGGTTAGCTTTTCTGCAGTGGTGATTTCATGAAGTGTGCTGGGCACATACAGTCCACTGATCTCTGTGAGAAAAAGCTTCGATACCCTCCGTAAAATAGCCTCAAAGCATTCATATTTGAAATATGTAAGTTCTGCAGGAGCGCTGCACCAAAGTTTACTAAATAAATGAGCAATTGTGCTGCATACGTTTGTTTCTTCATCACTGTCATGCTTTTTTTCTTGAAGTTCTTGTTTGTTTGTTTCCTCTTCTGTCAATGCAACAACATCTTGTCCATGCTTCAGCTCACTCACATCACATATTCTCTCATTTGTTGTTTTATCTACTAATGCTGTGACTACGACATCAAGCTGCTTAGAAATGCCATTACAAACTTGATCGAGAGAAGATTCCTCCACCATGTACTCTTCTATTGATTGGTCAGGATGTTGTTGGTGCACTGTGATAACTATTGGATTACTGCCACTTTGTTCGGGTTGTGGTGTTGAAGTTAGAGATTTTGCTGTGAGCCACAAAGACAAACAAAATCTACTATTTAACAGAAAGAAGGCTAAGACTAATACGAAGCAAACCTTCGTTAAAAGCAAGACGAGATTTTTGCACTACTTTCAAGTAATCAGCTATGTGGTCTCGACCACTGAGTCTTGCCCACACCTCTGGTATATATAGCTTGGAGTTTCTGCACACAACCCTGTGACTGACAGTCAGTCAAATAGATTATTGTTTTTACTGTTTGTTTAGATCTGCATTGAATTGCACCAGTAGCTTGACAGCTTCAAGATTATCTTTGTCTATCGCTGTATGAAGTGGAACCCAGTCTTGCTCACCTACTCAATTATCAAGTTAGAAGTGCACGCACATGCAGTGAAGGTAGAGTTGGTAATACCTCCATCGTCTGGATTTTGCCCTTGCTCTAGAAGTCGACGCATTCCATTTATGTTACCTTCGTATGTCAACTTGTCCAATTCACTCCTTTCCACATCAAACCTTTTTGATCCTTCTATAGACATTACAGGCTTTCCATTGACTTCCCCTTTCTGTTCTGTTAGTAATAAACACTGAACCATTAGATAGGCACACAAGAAAAACGTGCCATGAAGGATACCTATTTCTTCTAGATACTTTGAAACTTGCTCATGCCCCAGCTGTTGTGATACTTCTCTTGCAGTTTGACCTCCATGGTTTCTTCTAAAATGTTACAACACAATTGAGTGTTACATAAATAAGGTTACACATGTACATGTGTATGAACATTGCATGTAACAGGATTTTGCAAAAGGGGTTTACAAGTTGAGAAATGTTGTTATTGATCGTCACACGTGATGTGTGCAATAATGTCATGTTTTCTAGCACCATGTAACAATTCATTGAACTGTGGTTTAAATTTATGATCAGCTAAGACTTGACACAAGTATTTAGCAGTGTAATTATCAGTTATTTACTTCCTGGTTGTTTTGATGGTGCAAATGACATTTTCATTGGGTCGGCAGACTGTGATGTCATACACAAAAGCTAATTATAACCCTCTTCAGGATAATGATGTTCATTGACACAGAAAGACATGCTACGCCTAAATTGCAATGAGACTAAAATATAATCTTACTCAGCAATGCAGAAACTGTATGCTGCTCAAACAGCACGCTAGGTGCTTCAATTCTTCACGATGTTCTGCATTGTATAAACTCCAATTTGGCCTTGCATGCAGCCTCTTCTGGCTTTGAAAAATACAGAAGAGCTAGTGTTCAAACAAAAAACTGTCTGACAGTATAAAAGTACAGTTACCACTACAATAAGTACTATAGCTTTCCTGTCCAAGTAGTTTCACTGTCCATTGCACTCATTATAAGTTACTCCACATTGCTGAACAGCGCAAGAGGATTCGTATGAACCCCCTCAGGTTACGCACTCACCTTGACAGGATATTTATCAATACAAATAGTAATGCACAGTGAAAACAATTCCACAAACAATGATGGCCTACCCTAGCCAGTTTACAGTACTTGACTTAGAAAAAACACTACAAGAAATGACATCTTTCTACACTAACAGAGTCACCAAGGTTGTAATCAACCAACATGCCAGCAACAACGTTAATGTGTCAATGTGTTTGTTATGTGTTTCTCCTGTTACTGTTACAGAATCACACCTTTCCAGGCCAAATAGAAACTTCAGCAATCTTATAAAGATAAAGTAGTTTCATTTAATGCTCATTCTTCACATAACCACACCCACCTATTAATAAAGAATCCTTTCTGAACAAGATATTGTACAGCTGGTAGGTGACCATACATTGCTGCAGAGTGCAGCAAAGAGTATGGCTTTTTTGCATACTGCTGCTCCACTTCTTCTCCCTGGAAACAGTAGCAATTACAAATGAGAACGTTTATTTAATAGGTATCTTCTTGCATTGATATTTCAACATCTTAGTCAAGAATATTGTTTACACTTTAGATTGCAGACATGCCCGTATGATTCTATGATCAAACATTGATCATTCTACTAAAACCATGATTCACAGTAATTATGGTGCAGGTGGTTTGGAAGAAACTAAGCAATTTAACATGCCCCAGATACTCCGTGGTGGTAACATATGCTACAGTGGGTTGGGTTGTGAGCTACAATAGACTACTGTGTATGGTACAGTACATCTAGCTGTACCGCTAGCGCTACAAATTAAATGACAGTCAAGATGTAGAGATGACGATAATGCACATAATGTTAAAGTTAATATGCATAATCATCCTTTTGCCACACACCTAACCTCTACAAATAGACATTTGTCTACATGTTACTACAGCCTTCCTGTTTCCGGCTTTGTCATACACAAACAGGACAATTAACATCTCACTGTGGATGATCCAAGCTGTTCTCCCAACGCTTGAACATTTCCCAGCTTTGCTGCTCTGTCGAGAGCCTTGAATACGTCCTCTTTTCCGTCTGTAGAGGGATCGAATTCCTCACCCAAATGATACTCGATAGCCAGGACGGCATCTTTACGCCCCATGTCGATGAGTGCTTTTACCAGTTCGCGTCCATTGCTATTTTCCGGATTTCCGAAACTCCAGATACGTAAAATCGCTTCAGTCTTCTTGACGTGCTTGTTTACATTGTCATAGTTCGCTTCCAACTCAAGTTGCGCGATCAGTTTGCGCCAGTCGAGACCAAGAACATCGTCGTTGTGATCTAAAAGTATTCCTAACTCTAACAGTAGCGCCTCGCTGAAGTCACATACCCTAGTACTCAAACCGGACTTCACCGCTGACATCAGGCTGCTTTGCGCACTATCTACTACTACGGCAGACTCATCTTTGTGACGTCCGGCCGGCTCGTGCGCCCAACAACCCGGATCCGGATGTAGTACGCCATGTTGGAGGGCACGGTGTAAAGTACTGTACTGCAGACGTGTGCGGCTATGTTTACCTGCACTTGTCAGTCCTACTCTCTCTCTCTCTCTCTCTCTCTCTCTCTCTCTCTCTCTCTCTCTCTCTCTCTCTCTCTCTCTCTCTCTCTCTCTCTCTCTCTCTCTCTCTCTCTCTCTCTCTCTCTCTCTCTCTCTCTCTCCCTCTCTCTCTCTCTCTCTCTCCCTCTCTCTCTCTCTCCCCTCTCCCTCTCTCTCCCTCTCCCTCTCTCTCTCTCTCTCTCTCTCTCTCTCTCTCTCTCTCTCTCTCTCTCTCTCTCTCTCTCTCTCTCTCCCCCTCTCTCTCTTCCCCCTCTCTCTCTCCCCCTCTCTCTCCCCCTCTCTCTCCCCCTCTCTCTCCCCCTCTCTCTCCCTCTCCCCCTCTCTCTCCCCTCCCTCTCTCTCCCCCTCTCTCTCCCCTCCCCCTCTCTCTCCCCTCCCTCTCTCTCCCCCTCCCTCTCTCTCCCCCTCCCTCTCTCTCCCCCTCCCTCTCTCTCCCCCTCCCTCTCTCTCCCCCTCCCTCTCTCTCCCCCTCCCTCTCTCTCCCCCTCTCTCGCGTAGCAGTAGGCGCACACTCTAGCTTTAGCTACTGTGGAGTTGGATGCAAATGAAGCTATTTCAATAATTTGCCACAAAGTCTGCCTGTCCTTTCTCAGCCAGCTGTTAGCAGCTAGATGTCTTGGCATGTGGTGTCTACCTCCACGTGACCTTGTAATTTACCATCTCTAGCCTTGACATCCTTGTAATACCTAGCAGCCGGGGGTTTAGCACTTTCGTGCTTCTTCGTAAACAAGCTGTCAACTTCTCTATTTTTGCTTCTTTGACATGTACCTATCACCTTAACCTTAAGGTGATAGGTACCTTAAGGTGATAGGTACATGTCAAAGAAGCAAAAATAGAGAAGTTGACAGCAAAAGCGTAGATTCGACCCATGCAGTCTCGCTCCATGTCACCCTCCTCACTCGCAGATTGTCAATCTCTGGCGAGAACGCAAGTAGAAAAACGGTGTTCTGTCAAAAATGGACAGGACAATAAGTGGACCCAGGTACAGTTAGTTGGAACCATGAACGGACCAGGTCTATTTGTGTCCACCGGACTCTATTGCAAATGGACTCGCGGTCCACTTGTACAGTTGTAGCTGCAGGAGCGTCGCAGGATTTCTCAAAGGGAGGCTAGAAAGTTAACGAGTTTTTGCCGCGCCTAGTTAATTAAAGCTTCGTCATGATCGAGGTTTTTGTTGTGAAGCCAAACGTGCAAGGTTCGTAATCAGCCAAGTAGAAGTACAAGCATATTATCAGGTGTCTAGTTTTGATTACTTTTCGACGGCAGCTTTCGACGCAAGGTTGAGCTGTCGGATGTTTGGCTGAGAGTTCGCTGGACTCTCACATCACACCAACAGCTTCGAGACAATCTGCTTCATTTGCGGTCTTACCATCGCGAGGTGCAGCACGGAAGAAACAAGAGGATCATTGATACAAATTATACACCTCCAGCTACTATTAGTTGAAGTGCGTTTTCTTCCTAGCGCCATGGTTTCAGATCCCACTCCTGACACCACGAGGTTTTTTTTACATACGGGATCTCATTGAAACTTCTCCGGGATACGCTGACCAGCTTGTGACCCCATGGTGGTATACGACCGGAAACGATACGTCCGGAAGAAAATCGGTATCTCATGTCGTCAGAAACAGCTCGTTGTGTCAACGCTGTGCTACAGCGATTCGAAACTGAGGTATGCACGTACAGGTCGTGCTGAAAGTCGCACTAGGGATGTCTTAACGATGTGTCCGTCTGTTTTCAGCTTCCTTACAAGAAAGGAGGTGAGGTGAAAGCTGTTGACGACCTGTCGACAGAGAACCGGCGTTGTGTCATCAGTCTCAGCTCGAATCACTTTCAGTTGGTGCTCGCAGAGCTAACGTCGACGCTTAAGAACGTAACAAGAATTGGTTCCACGCAAACCGTCGCAGTCTCAGCAGTACGTCAGTTTTGTGTTGTGTGAGCGGTAAGGTTTCCCTATACAGAGTGACTCGTTTAGGATTCTGGAAGAGTGCTATCGGAGTTGATAGTTTTGGAAACTCTTCGAGCATGTTTGGAGACTGTAAGCTACACGTCGATCCGCACGCATTGCAGCTTGTATTTGTGCGTCATTTGGTGATGATTCTTGTGTGTAGCAGCCGCAGGGCAAACGTGCAGTGGAGACGAGAACGTTCTCGATTCTATTGCCATGCATTGCACATGTATGGATGATATATTGTGGTGTTCACTGCAGATGTTTGTCATACAGACTAACAGATTGCATGTACGTCATTTCAAATTAATTTTCTAGAGGAAGTTACTGTAGACATAGAGAATTGAAACCTCAGATGGCTTGTGGTAATTTCTAGATGACCTATAATAATAGACGAGTGAGATTTACAATAGCTTGTTTTGTGCGGATGCTTTTCGGTATTTGTCACGTAGTGACATCAGGATGGCTGGTTGAAATATGAAGTAAAAATTTACTATTATTACTCTTTAAAATTACGAAAATTGAAATATACATATATAGTTAAGTTTTAAGAATCTAAGAGCACATTTAAATTTTATTTTGACAATTTTTTATGCTTTAGCTTCTATTTTTGTTAGTGCCAAGTGCTACTAAATTTTTAGAAATGAAAGTATGTAGATCATAATATATGTATAGTTTCACTGTTATCATATTATGTTGGATGGAAGTATAATTATATGCACTCTTCCTGTTTGTCACTATTAGCAAATAGTGAGGTGAGGTCTGATGAAAGTACAGGGTTGGGTTAGTTACTATATTTTATAGTAATAATTGCTAATGAAAAACGCAGTGCCAGCATACAGCACTGAACATCTATTGATGTATCTACATTATCTGTCCATTAATGAAAGCAGTTTTTGTAAATGTACAGCATTATAGTTATTAGCTGCTACTAGATGACTTAAAGAGCAATTTAAAGCTTGCCATGGTAGACCTTGTGGAAGCTGCATGATTAGCAATAAACGTATTCCAATACTGAATAGGGTACATAATGTGTAACTATATATACTCAATCTAACTCAAATGGTATGTACTACTCACAGTGTGCACTCACCATAGTGTAGTAATGCTTGAGAAGCTCAGTCACCATTCATGGCTATATTTGGGGTGTAAGTCATGTTTAGCCATTTGGTTTGCTCTTGTTGTTGCTGTTATATCTGTTATAGGTAAATAGCTGTTTGTCTAATTCTTAGTTGATTGATTCATCCGAGTCTGCCAAAGTCAGAGCTGTTGCTGCACGTACGCTCACTACACTCAGTGCAGATAACTTTGATCAAATACTCGCAAGAATACATCCCTGGTAAAGTACACATTTTGAAATAGATTACAAATAGGGTAGTTATTGTGCAGAATAGATTGATTACGAGAAAACTGTTAAAACTACATGTAACATTTAATTATGATGACCGTGTTGTGAAAATTGTGTTGTGACTATAAGTACTGTGTGCATGTAATGGTGTGAAATGGTACTGACAAACCTAAACACTCGCTTCGTTTGAACCACACAGAGTCATTGTCTGTATTGCCTTTAAAATATGGACGCTTAGTTTGACATAGTAACATAAGCAATGGCCTGACGACGATGGTGGTGGTGGTGGTGGTTATGATGATGTATTAATAACTTAATTATTGTGGTGTTTTTATCTTGTTCTTTCCAGCTCATGTTGTGTTTGTTATTGTTAGTCTTTTATTGCTTGCACAGTCAAGTGAAGATTCATTGCAGTTTGGAAACATCACTCTAATTCAGCATATTGATGTGGACGCTGTGAGGCTAAGAACACTTATAGGAGGTGAAATAACTCTTAGCAGAGTTAGTGAAGTATGGTATTGACATGTATGTATTATCTTTGGTAGAGCTCAGTCGATGTTTCAAGTCACTTAAACGTGCTGGACAGTACTGTGTTTGTGATCAAGTGCAGAAGGTTTGTCACTGTTGTGTTGGTAAACTGTGAAGATTGTTGTTAACTGTGTCAATGTGATATAAACTAGGCAATTTGGAACTGGATCGAGCATTATCCAACTGAATACAATGAGTTTTTGAAGACCCAGGATGCATCTTTGAGTGGTAGGATTTTGTGTATTGGCATGTGCTAATAATAAGTGTGAGGGAGGTGATGGGTGTGAATGGGCACATGTATTCATGTTTGTGTGTGTGTGTGTGTGTGTGTGTGTGTGTGTGTGTGTGTGTGTGTGTGTGTGTGTGTCCGTCCGTGTCCGTGTCCGTGTGTGTGTTTATTTTACTTTTGTAGGTTCAGCAGTGAAGCTGTTTGATGAAGTAGAGCAATTTGCCAACAGTGACAAGAGACGGAATGCTGTGTGGCGGTTGCAAATTCTTCTCTTATTTTTGTGTCCAGTGAGAAAAGCTGTGTAGAGTTTTTATCATGTTTATATTGTTATGTGTAATGGTCAGAACATAGTTTTAAGTTTTTCTGCTGAAGAAATCGATAAAACAAATTACGATGATAAGGTTGTATTGAGACAGTCCTTTTACAACACAGTTATGTTTTTCACAGTTCTATTGTATAGGTTTTATTTCTTTACAAAGCTGTGAGTGCAATGTCAAGTTCCAATCGAATGATATGCGATGCGGGAGTTCAAGCCTGTGTCAACGTTTGCAGACTTTGTTCATACGTTAATAGACTAGATACACCTGTTGTGAAGTACTTTGTGACAATGTTCCAGTCAAAGCTTCAAGATATATTATTTGATTCAAAAAAGTTGTACATGCAACAGTCAGTAGTTGGGATTCCTAAAGTCCAAGTTCCTGACGAGCAAGAAGCAAGGATGCACTGTTTTATGGCTCTTTTTCGAATAAACTACAGGAACAACTATCTCGCAAATGTCTGCTTTCATTCAGATGCTCCCCTGTTGTTCAAGGTCGTGATAGTGAAGGCCATGAGAAGAATTATTGATGAGGTGTTCATCTTCTTTTATTACTAGTGCTGTTGTTGTTATGTTGAATGGGCTATGTGCTACAGGGTGTTGTAGTTCCATGGTGGCCTGGAGCTTATACTCTGTATCCATTTGCAGATCAACTGAGAAAGTTACTGCAGGTAGTACACAAATGTAATGAAGAGATCATGGGACATATTTTACTTTCTTTGTGCACAGAGTTGTGTGGACTGGTTGAAGAAACGACAAGCTGCAACAACAGGAACAGTGAGAAAGAGTGAAATATGTTGGAAACGTTTTATATATTGATTGGTTTAATAGCCTAGTCGAAGTCGTACTGCTGCTCTGGATCGAAAATCACTGGAGAATCAGCGTAAACTGCATTTAGAATTGGGAGGCAGTTTGTTGGAACTCTTCCTTTCTGAGCCTCAGTGTGCTTTGCATGTGAGCTAGGATAGCAGCACTCACAGTATGTTGATATGTATAATAGTCAATTTTCTTGTCAGAATTCTACCGATGGCCAACCAAATGACAGACACGAACTACTGAAACTGTTTAGTTACATTACATCACTTGTGCAGCATCCAACATTTGATGATTTGAGTAGTATTGCTAGTGAAGTGAGTGCTTGTTTTTCTGTTCTTGTAAGGCTATTAACATGTTTGTTTATTGGGTTATGGTAGGTTTTGCTTCAGCTGACTCGGCATGAGTCTATGGAGACATGGAATCCTGAGAACAGTGTTCCAACAGTATGGGAAGTGAGGTATGGTGTAGTACGTACCTTGCCAGTGTTTTGTGGGTTAGACATGTTCTTTATTATTATTTAGCTCTCAGGTCATTTTTAGTATCGGTATGAAGTTTACAAGTCATAAGGCGAAGAATTTGCTTTCACTAATTCAGATACTGCAAGCTATTCTTATGCAAAGGAACTGTTTTCTATTGGATCATCAGGTATCATTAATCATTAGACTAACTGTGCTATACAGGAGTCATTATATAGACATTTAGACAGGCAGGCAGGCAGACTGACAGACAGGCAGGCAGACTGACAGACAGTCAGGCAGGCAGGCAGGCAGACAGACAGACAGGCAGGCAGGCAGACAAGGAAAGTGAAGAGAATGAACAATATACACAATTATTAATGTGGTTTACTGTACAGCCCTCATAGGGCTGGTTTCTGTAGAGTTTTAGTTTGGTAGAGATTTTGTGCGATTGGGACAGTAGAGTTGCTTAGTTGTGTTGATTGTAGATTTCAATATTGAAAATATATGTATTGGACAGACAGACAGACAGACAGACAGACAGACAGCGCAGTAGGAATGTAGTTGTAGAAGGTGAGATGATAGTATATTAAACATTTGTTGTTATATGGTTAGGCTGATGCTTTTGTTGGCAGCGACATGGAGATGTGCCAGCAAGCACAAACAGTTCTTGAAGTAAACGATTTCAGGGCAATTTAGTATTATTTTATGTACAGTTTTTTATAACTTGCAGGTGGTTATGCTTACATCTCTCTGCAGCTCGAATGTAGAGATAGTTCAAACAGCACTAAAGTGTCTTCAGCAAATGTGTGATGAGGTGGACATAAAAGGAAGTATGGAAGACGTCAGTGACATGCCTGTTGACTCGAACCTCACTACGTACCGGGATTTAGGAGATTTGGCAAGGGCAATGCCTACTGGTGAGTGCTTTGCATTCATTTCAGTAAGATGGCAGTGCAGTTGTGGTTATATTATACTTGCGAGGTATTTGTAAAGTTATTGTCTAACTAGTAACTAAAGTTGTACACAGTGCACAGCAACGTACAGTACTAACGTCACCAAACATACCAAGAATATTTACTGGTTTTCCAACTTCTATATTATTGAAGGAATTAGGATTGCTTTCTCATATGGTAGTTAAATGTGTTGATTCTGAAGCTGCATATAGCATTCACATATAATTATGCACACAAACAAGCAAACAAACACAATTACAACAAACGTTATTTCTTTTAGGTCGCGTAGCTCAACAGAAAAAGATCTTGCATCTGCTTAGACAGATGGCAGAGCCAACTCCTGGGAACTCACAGGTTATACTATGTGTGATCCATTGCATATGATTCCAATAAAAGCATGTTTGTTACCAGGCATGGGAAGACACATTCACTCAGTGGCAAGCATCCACACTCGTACTAAAATCACAATCAAAAGAACTTGAATCAACTGGAGATTCTATAGTATTGAGTCACTTGTTGTAACATTAGAATTGTTTTGTCACGACTTTATGTAGAAAAGTGTGAAACCACGACAAACTCAGAGTCCTCCAGCTGTATCTCAGGTTGAGGTAAAGTGGATAATTATGTGATCTTTGGTAGTGTTGTGTAGCTTGGGATTGTCGTAGCTGCAGACTCAGTTTTTGGATTGGCTTCACATGACGGGTTTTTTGTGTGCACTTGGAGGACTATTGATGCCACAACGAAGGTAAAGTTTGTGACTGCTTGCTGTGCTACTTTTTTGGAACAAGAATGTGGCTAAACAATAGTGGTTTGTGATACTAAAGGCACTACTAAACTTTCCACTAATCATTTATTTAGAAACTCAGCATCACTTAAAGTAGAGCCCAGACTCAGACATGAATATGAACAGGCTTATTATGGTTCATCTCTTCGTCCAAAGAGGCTAGTTTGCACAGACTACGTACTGCTAATGTTAGTTTCTAAACCATGAATGCTAAATTTGTCTTCACTTGTAGGAGCAGTCGCCCTACATCTCTTCCAGATTTTACTTCATTGCTTTCATCAAGGAGGAGTGACAGTTTGGGTGGATTAAGTATAAGCAAGCTGACGTCAAATCCATTGATCAAGAAGTAGGTTATCAAGACGTGTTGATAATTGATGATTGATTGTGTTGAGTGCTGTAATTTGTGTCTGATATACATATATAGATTTATTAATGAAATTGTTGGTCTTCTTGTATGCAGCTCAGATACATTTGGACTTGAAGTGAGCTATTTTTTGTCTTTTCTTATATATTGTTAACTTTTTAATGTGTTTACTAGATTCGTGAGAATGTACGAGATCTGTTAGGGCATGAGTTGCATCCTGCTTTTTATCCTATTGTATACCAAGAGATTACAGATTGTGTTCGTGCTTTTTCACCTAATACTGGCCAGGTATGTGTCACTTTGTTGCTTTTGTAGCAATGTAGTAAGATGATGGCTTATTGCAGGTAACTGTCAATGATAGAAACACTTTGTTTGTTGAACAAGTAATTATGTTTCATGGCTTGCTGTTGTGTGAGATGACCAATTTGTCATTTGTAGGTGCTGTCTGTTGGCAAGATGATGTTAGAGACGGAGCTTGATTCTGCTGAAGATTATTTTCTGTTTTCTAGCTTGGAGACAACAGTCATTACACTGGCAAGGTGTGGACTGTCTTGCTTTGGTCATTTGTGTGGTTCTATTAAGTGCTTTTAGATACGCTCGAAGTCTTGATCTAAGTCATAAGTCTCTAGTTGTGAAATTCAAGTTTTGTCAGATGGTGGATGCTGTGAGGAACATGGAATGATTGGTTGGTTTTTTGGTAGTTGGTAAGCTGTTCTTTAATAGATTTTGCGTCGTCGAGGTGAGCTAACCTTTAACCACGAGATACGTTTTCGCAACAAGTTGCTGGAATATGTATCTGACTGGGTAATGACATCAAATGGTTCAGAACATGGCACAGACTCTATTTCAAGGTATGCGTACTTTTGTCTCAGTTATTGCCTTGTGTTATTCAATAGCATGTCTGCTTTCTTACTCTACTGCTTGCTTATCGTTCACTTTTTTGTGTTTCTTTGATTTCAGTTTTTACTTACACATGGCTGTATATTTGCTTGTATGTGTTGTGCTTGCTAGCGTTTTTGTCAGGTTTTCTATGTGTCAGATAAGTTGGATCGTGTGTTTGATGTGGACAGGGATGTAGACTTGGCTAGTGTGCGTACCTTGGCCAACCTGTTGGAGGGTCTTCCACTGCATCCTGAAGAGACAGAGTCAGACTTAGCAGAAGAGAAGTCAAAGCTGTTTTTAAAGTGATTGACTTTGGATTGTCCCAACTAGTGAACAGATTAATTTGTTACTTCTTACTGACAGATACTTTACGTTGCTGACAAACTTGTTGGCTGACTGCCAGGACGATGGTGTTCTTTCATCTGTGCAAAGAGATATGTTGTCGTACAGTGCTACAATTTCTCGTCACATAGTTGCAATTAGACAGCATGCAATAACTGCTGTCGCAAATCTTTTGAATGCCAATTTGGAAACTGGTTTGGTGCATGCACTCGGTATGACTTGTGTTGTTCTGCTTATGTGCTGCATTTGGACTGAAGTGCTTACCATTGGTTGGTCATCTAGGTCTTGCTTATACTGAAGATCCACAAACTAGAGCCACGTTTATGGAAGTTTTGACGGCAACTTTGAAGCAGGGGACTGAATTTGGCACTTTGAGTGAGACTGTACTGATGGATCGCTATGAGAAAATGGTTGATATTGTGCTGACTGAAGAAGATGGTCAAATGCCCATACTCTTGACTTTACTTGGAGCTGTTCCTCCATCTCAGTTGGTAGGTTAATGCTTGGATTACACGTGGGTACTGTGTGACAGTAAAGCTAGGTTTACAATATGACGCTGGCAATGCTCGCGAGGACACTAATGACGATGCTCAGCCAGATGTCATATTGTAAACACTCACACGTTGTGTCACGAGCATTGTCTACGCTAGAGTTGATTCAAGTTCAACTGTAGCGTCCAAACAGGAAGTGCTCTAGCATCTACTGGAAGCACATGCCTTTCGTCGACAAATCAGATCAAATCCGGGAGTAAACTAACCGGAAGTAAACTATGGAAGAGAAGCCTACCGAAAGTGTGTAAGTATAGGTACGGCTTCTTGTGGCAGATCAAGTCACAGGAGCTTATAGATGCGAGGCACGAGAAAAATGCTTGGAAAAACATATTGAAAAAACCGGGCTCCCAGCAGCAGGTTGCGAAAAAATGTGGAAGCATCTTTGCGACAACTTGGTACGGGAGAAAATGAAAACCAAATCACCGACTTTGTATTCATGGTATACGATTATGATGAACATGCGTGAAGTGGCTCGTCGCTGACGCTTATTAAATGATATTGTAAATAGTACAGCGTCAGTATCAGCATTTTGGCACCTACTTGGTGTCTTCGCCAGCGTTCTTGCGAACATTGTCAGCGTCATATTATAAACCAGGCTTAAGTCAAAACTCAATATCGTTTATTTATTCTTAAACTTTCAATACATGTGATTCTGTTGTCATGAAGTTTGGATTGTAATTTTGATAACAATGTTGTGACTGTCTAGTAAATTGTCTCCACACTTACCCAATTTATTTTTGTCTGTTATGTCTGTTGTCTATTTATTTGCCTATTTATATCTATACATATAATAAGGAGGTATAGTATGTGTTGGTAACTATTCTTTAGTAGTTTGGCTTTGTGGTGTTTGTCCAGATCATTTTCTTCTTCTGCATCTGCTTTTGTTTTGTCTTTTCAGAAAATGTGTCAGTTTGCACACTAATAGAAGTGCAGTAGATACCACTTGTTTAACAGGTTGGGGCGGAACAGTGTTGGGAATTGGTGGAATGAGTGATTAATGTCAACACATGCATGAGAATGGTCTTTTGTATTGAAACTTCTTTGAAAAATAGCTTTGTTTTATTAGTTTTGTAGGGCTGAAACAACTTAAAGTTTTTGTAAATGTTGTTTACTGATCATGCCATATCAACTCACTAATTATTTTACAGTAATTAATTGCAATGCTTTCTTGATTTAGGATGACCTAATTGAAGTTGTGTTGGGTGTGGTGGAGTCCAGACACCTCTTGTGTCAATTTGCCAAACCTATCTTGACCGAAGAGGTATATATACACACTTGAATAAGAAGCTTTTAGATGTGTTATTTAATCTGTAATGCAGGTGGAGAATACTGAATCTGTACAAACATTATTTCGTGGAAACAGTCTTGCCAGCAAAGTTATTGCCGGAACGTTCAAAGCTTTTGCTGGTGGTTTTCTTCACACTGTGGTAAAACCAATTATTGAAGTGTTCATTGAGACTCGGTCAGATCAAGGTTTATTGGGATATGAAGTAGACCCATCCAGGTCAGTTCTGCTTGTAACATATATTGATTGATTAGTTTATCTATTCGAAATGCGTTAGACTACCAGATGGAGAAGACATTGAGAGAAACCAAAAGAACCTTGTTGGATTGGCACAGAAAGTTTTTGATGATATTATTGATATGTCTAAGAGGTATTTAATTATTTTATGTAGTAGACCTAATATAAGGTGTTTTTCGTATTTTAGTTGAATTTCACATTGTTTGGCTTTTCTAAAGTTGCTTGTTTAGCCATGCATGGATGGATGATTGAATGATTTCTAAATCATCATGCATATGTGATAACTGAATGATACGTATTTCAATCACTTTGATGTTGGATACTGTAAAATAGCTTTTTGATTAGCAAGGGTCTCTTGTAGTGTGTTTGTGTTACTGAAATTATGCTGAATTTATTGTTTGTGTAGTTTACCTATTCAGATTCACGTGATATGCCATTGTCTGTACGAGGTAACTTGTTTTTCATTACTGTTGGCTAAACTGTTAATCATGTTTGGTCTTACAGGCTGTGGCTGGTCTATTTCCTGGTAGAGAACTGAATGCAGTTTGTAGTGCTTTCTTCTTGAGGTTCATTAATCCAGCTCTTGGTAGGGATAATGATATCTGATTTGTCCTAATTTTGTTGTTTTGGTATTGTCGATGTGTCTGTCCATTCTTTTTGTTTATCTCTTTACATTTATGCATTTGTGTGCTTGTTTATGTATGGATGTGTGTATGTTCTGTGAGTGTGTGTGTGTGTGTGCAGGTGCGTGTGCATGAGTGTATGATCACTTGAGTTACTTGTTGCTATGAGTTGTGTAAGCTTGGCATTCTTTTCTATTTATGAATTGCTACAATGAAACTCATATAGCAATTGGGAAGATGTAGTATGGCTCTAATTGTTGAAGTCTAAACAAGAAGATTCACAAATTTGTGAAGTTTGTAGATGACTTGTCATTTGGAGGATTCGAGGTTACTTTGGTGGGCTATTTTTTATTATTTATGTAGGACTTGGTACTGGTGTTGTAATTGTACAGTTTTATGTATGTCTTCTTCGCATGTATGTCATAATGAAAGGAACTATGTGGAAATGTGCACATATACGTGTATAGTACGTGTTCTTTAGTAGCATAGTGTAGCATATTTTGTTTCATGTGAAGTTTTACCTGGTTATTATGGCCTCAGTCAAGGAGACTTGAATCGATCATCAAAGAGGACAGTTGTTCTGCTGTCTAAGGTATGCTTATTATGGCCATTAAATGCTTGAAGGATTAATTTTGTGCTGTTGTTTGTAGCTTCTTCAGAATCTTGCCAATAATGTTGAATTTAAGAAGGAGCAATTCATGTTTTGTTTCAACAAATTTCTGTCCGAGAATGCTAGTAAGGCTGACAGGTGACATATATGACTGTTATTATGTGCTAATAGGATTGGTTACATAATCGATTTTTTTACTATCAACAGTCTTGCCCAACATTTAGCTGAACTACCCAGCAAACCAGTCATTGTAGTTGATGAACCAGCTGAAGTTGAAGCAGATGTTCCATTTGTAAAGGAAACTGATAAGCTGTTGTTGCATGAGCTGTTGTGGTCACAACAAGAGGTGATAAAGAATGATCTTTTTCGGTAAGTCATAAGCTAGTTACTTGGTTAATGATGAACAGATGTAGTGTTGTGTTCAGAGTGAATGGGAAATTAGGAAAACGACTTTACGAGCCTTTGGCCACGTTGCTAGCTCAGCTAGGACAGCCAGACTCAAAGCTACTACGTAGACGAGGTTTTGAAAGAACGTTAGTTGATATAGCGGCATATTAGTTGTTTTCATTGTAGTCTAATGTGCTGGTGTTCAGTTTGACTCGTTTAGATGCTGTTAGTTCACCTATGGAAGAGTATCTAGTAACAACTGGTACTGGCATAGATCAAGAGCAAATGGATGACATGAAGAAATTGAAAATATTTTATCGAGATGGCAAGTCAAGGGCTGGAAATCCAGTGTGTTACTATGTTGCAAGAAAATTTAAGTGAGCAATGTATATTAGTGTACAGAATGTTTGAATACATGAGACTATTTTTAGTTAATGTATGGTAATTCTGATTATGAATGTTTCTGATCCTGCTGACTGTTGATTGTTGGTAGGCCTGATTTTGAGCATCAACATGAACTTCTCTTGTATCACATTTTGTTGACAGTGAAGTCTCTGCTTCGCAGGCCATGGGAACTACTCATTGATTTGACTGAAGTGCGGCGAGAAAGTGCACCAAAGGTCAGTCAAGTGTGTAGAAGCACTGACATGAAATTACATCTGTATATACGTTTTATGTGAAGATTGAGTATTTGTCCAAGTTAGTTCGAGTTATTCCATCATCTATGGCGCAAAACTTGGTTGTGCTGTATGTGTACAATTGTAACACATGGGCGAGGCATTATTTTCGCCATGTTGATCGGTTGTTGTCTAAAGTCAAGGTAACCACAACTGTTGCTAACTGGTACATATCAGATGTAATATGTTTATGGTTTACAGGGCAATAAGAAAGTGGTCTTTTTAGATAATTTGCAAAAATTACATGAGTTTATTGATCCTTCAGACCTGAAACTTTCTTCATCAACAACTTCATATGAGGAAACAACTCGAGTACTGATTTATGTATGCCACGTTGGCAAGTAAATTGAATGTATTTTGTACTTCTGTAGGTTTTTGCTGTTGCTAGCAAACTGTCAACACGTTCTATTCCCACAACAATAAAGGTTATTTTGTCTGGTTGGTCATTATTTTAGTTATGTTTTATGGTTTTTGTGCTGTAGGTGTGCTCACAATCATTTCAAGTGATTGTGAATGAGAAAGTGCGAGTTCTTGGTCAGTCTGTTTTAATTGTCGATTCTTACCACATTTCAGAATTGGAAGAGGTGTGTGTGTGTGTGTGTGTGTGTGTGTGTGTGTGTGTGTGTGTGTGTGAGAGAGAGAGAGAGAGAGAGAGGGAGGGAGGGAGGGAGGGAGGGAGGGAGGGAGGGAGGGAGGGAGGGAGGGAGGGAGGGAGGGAGAAGGTTGCATGTGTAGTCTCTGGAATTGTTTGTACTGTTTATAGGCTACTATTCTGGATGGGAACACTTTGTCGCTGAAAACTACAGACGGAATGCCAACAATGAAATTCACAAGTGCAGATGCAGGAGACCTACTTAGTGGTCTTAATCATTTACATAATCGATGGTCGTTGAGTCAAACTGTAAGGGCCACAGGCAACATTCTCATGGATTTGTGGGTTACAAGAAGCTCTTGCATTGCAGGGCACACCTGGTGCAAGAAAAACAATCAGACCTGGGGATGTGCCAGGGACTCTACTTAACATGGTTAACAAATGCACATTTTGTATTATGTGGCTGTATATTGAAATTTATTGTTCATTTGTTAGGCTTTATTGAATCTTGGTAGCTCTGATCCAAGTTTAAGACTGGCAGCCTACAACTTGCTTTGTACACTGACAAGTCACTTTCACTTGCAGATTGAACGAGAACTAACTGAAGCGCAGGGTTTGTACGCTTTGTTTAGGTTGGGTAGGCTTTAGATTTACTCTATGCTTTATACAGGTGTTTGCATCCCTGGAAATAATACAATCTTCATCAAGACAATAAGTGGTCTACTGGCTTCTAATGAACCTCATCTTACTCTAGAGGTCTTTACTGTTGTGTTAGACTGCTAAGAGAATGTTGTAGTAGTATGATACTTATATTGTTTCAGTTTTTGGAAGAGAGTATTACTGGCTTTCAAAGTTCTGATGGAAGTTCCAAGTCATTGTGTCTCGAGTTTATTGCTCCTTGGTTACCCAACCTGGCAAGATTTATATCCAGGGAGCAGCCAGATGAACAAAAAGCAAGCAAAGTGAAACGAATACTTGAAAAACTAATACTTTTGACTGTTGCTGAAAAAGAAGTATTATATCACTTTCGTATTGTCTCTTGTATAACTTACATTTTTTTCTGTGCAGTCTCAGATGTACCCTTCCATTCAGGCTCATGTGTGGGGTACTATTGGCCAAGTACCAGAGCTGCTTGACCCACTGCTGGTCACTTTCTTGAAGACTAGTGCTGGTGGTGGTCTTGGGTCTGACAAGGTTGAAGTGATTGCTGATACAACGGTGTCGCTAGCAACTTCAAATAAACAACTTGTGTCGAGCAAAGTAGTCAAGAAGCTGTTAAAGGTTGTGGTGCTAGAGTTGACATTGAGATATTCTTAATGAGTGCACTTGAATTGTGTAGTTGATTGGCAGAACATGGAATTCTCCCACACGATTTCTTGAGCAACATATTTTGTGGGAAGAAGCAGCGATATTGGTCAAGTTTCTTCTCATGCTGTCTTTCAATGATCGTCTGGATGGTAGGAATTGCAACTATTAAGTTGTGTGATGTTGGAAATAGAAATGTTCTTGATTTCAGTTGTTCACAACCTTCCTCATCTATTCCACATTGTAACATTGTTGAGTTCTATTGGTCCAGTATTTGTTCGAGCTTCGGTTCATGGGCTGGTATGCAATGTCATTCATTCACTTTGTACTCGAGCTGAAGAACTACAACTAAAAGGTCTTATGCAACACAAGCTGAGTTTGTTTGAAGGCATGTATTATTGATTTTGCATGGCCATTTCTTAGAATCTACAGTTAGAGCACTAAAAGTGAAGTTGAGTGAGTTGTCGCAACCTAAATTTCATCTCTGGTTTGGTAAGTTTCTACTATAACAAGTTGTATTATTACATATATCTGGTCTCTTGTACTTATTGTATTGTTCAAATGAGCAGGAATTAGCAAGGTGAAGTCATCTGCTGTTGCTGCATTTCAACCTGCTCCTGAAGACAAGATGATGAGGTCACTAAACAGTTTACCTCGAGATGAGTCTGAGATTGCTATTGTACAGCATATAGAATCTATTTCTTCATTTTTGTATGAGACTGTGCAGGTACCCATGTGTACTGTAAGGTCTCAGGTTGTGTTGTTGTCATGCTGTGTTGTTGTCAGCTATGTGTGAATGACATGGTGGAGTGCACATGGATAGCTCAATGGAGACAGCTAGTTGAAAGGTATTCCAGTTAGTACTGACTGTTTCTAATGAGATGATATTCCTTTGTTCTCACTAGGGCGATGTACCAGTATAATCCTCCGCTTCAGCCAAGAGCGCTAGTCACATATGGAGTGTTGGCAGACCAAGCTAATGAAGACACGGTGTCACACCTGCTCAAAATTCTTTGTGAGGTTGTTTTTGTTTTTGTTTTGGCTTCTAAGCTATATTGCAGGAAGATGATGTTTCATTTGCAGTTTTTGGACAAGTTTTGTGATGAAGTTCTGCTTGTCAAGGCTGTTTTAATGTGCTTAACACGAGTTGTCATTGTTCTTTGTAAAGATTCTCGATATCCACCCATCCTATTCTGGGTTGCTGTTTCGTGTTTGCAGGTGTTGTTGTTTTCTTGTGCAATAAATCAAGACGCGTTACTGTTTTGGGTTGTGTTGAAGTTGACTTCAGAAGACGTGTTTGCATCAGCACTTGCTTTACTTGAAGCAACTTTACAGACTATGGATGTAAATGGAGCTTTTGACAAACAGGTGGCAGTTACAACCTTATGTGAACAACCATGATGTGTGACTCTTTGGTTTTGTAGACTGCTGGGTCTCATTTGATGAGTGCTCGTAAGGCTTATGATTTGTACTTCTCTCAACTGGATCGAGTATTAGGGATCAGCTTTACAACCAATTTTGATTTTGCTTTGGCTTGTATTCTTATGAAGGGTTTGTTTCATCCCTCACCACTAACAGCAACGCGAACTGTTCAACTGCTCCAGATGATGGTAAGCATTAGTGGGAAGAAATATAGACAAAAGAAGGACGATGTGGTAGCAGAGAATTTGCCATACTTGACTGGTAAAGTGTATGTTGAATGTCAGTAAGTGCCGCTGACAAATTCGTGTGTTAATGACAATTATAGTGCTGTTTCCCAAATGTGATGAGTCTCGATTCTTACTTTTGTGTACTTCTGCCTCTAAATTTTCAACTTCTGGCTCCAAACGTTCAACACTTCGTGTTCGTGCCAGTTGTAGTTTTGGTACCTTGTCATCATTTGGTAACCCTGGCGCTCTAGACGATGATCTAGAAAGGCCACACGTATCACTACTAGTTGACAAGAATTTGGCATCTAATCAGACAAGTCAGCATCTCTTACTCTTTCTTTTGGTATGCGACAAACTATTGTTGTAGGATTCTAATTGATAACAGAAATTACTTTTTTCAGATTCAGTTATTTCTCCATAGCACTAATGAAAAGGAGCTTGAACATTTGTTGTATGCTTTGGCAGACATAGCCAAGGCATTTAGTTCTGCTTTTCTATCTTCGTAAGAATATCTTTACAAACTGTTTCATTAGTTTGTACCATGCTTTTGGTGCTATTAGATTTGGCTTATTCGTTTCAAAGATGGAGGACATTTTGCAACACACTCAGAATCCAATCTTGCTAAAGGCAGTACGTGAGATGCTAGAAGCATGCTGTGGGAGTAATTCTGAAACAGTTGGCAAAGAGTCATTAGTTAATGCAACATTGTATTTGAATGGTAAAGACTTGTATGTGAAAAGTACCGAACAAGATGTGACATGATGTGTTACAGAAATTGGCTTCTCTGGATTGATTCAGTTTCAGCCAACTTTTGATAAGGTACAAGTTTCATTTGGTATCAGATATTTTCTGTGAGGTGATTTGATGTGTGGTGGTGGTGGTGGTGGTGGTGGTGGTGGTGGTGTGTGTGTGTGTGTGTGTGTGTGTGTGTGTGTGTGTGTGTGTGTGTGTGTGTGTGTGTGTGTGTGTGTGTGTGTGTGTGTGTGTGTGTGTGATCATGTTTCCTTATCAGGGCTCACAATCAGATGTTACCCTTCAGCTGATCAGGAAGGCAATTACAGCAATTGTTAAACTAGCTACTGTTGATGAGCTTGAGTTTTTTCTTCCTCGCTGCCCTGATCTCTCAATTCCTCGGCTTGATAGAAGCCGACTGCAAGTTCGAAGTATAGGATCGCGTTCACCTGAACCAGGATCACCTGTTCTAGGAGAAATTCGTTCAGCAGTTTCTCTTGGTGATGTTTCTGTCCCCAGCGAACTAGTAACATCTTTACCAGCACGACATAATGTAACAGGGCTTTTAGGTGAATCAATGACTCAGTGGCATACAAATGGAGATGTTCGGACTCGATCAGCATCTGCAATTAAGCTAACGTGAGGGCTGAGTGTTGTGTTGCGTTGTGCTGAAATTTAATATTTGTAAGTATCAAGGTTTGAGCAAGGACTGTTATCATGTCATTTTACTACATTTGAGATATAGTAGATTTCGATACCTAATACTGACACCATGAGATGTGTGCAGTAGCAAGTGTAATGTCATTTTCTTCTTAATTTCCTGACTCATTACGAATTGTGACTACGTTTCATCTGTGAACCTTTGAAAAACAAATGCTGTATGTTACAGTACAGAGGAACAAGTCATTTTTTGTATTACTAAATTTTCCATGGAGTTGTGTTGTGTTGAACTGTGATCTGTACACACAATGGATAGTCCTTGTTTGATAAAGCTTACTACACCAATACATTGTAAGTTTAATAAGTAACAAATACCAGCTGAGTCAATGTATACCAGCCTTATTGAAACCTGATTGGTCTAGTAATATACCTGATGGAGGAGGAGCCAGAGTAACACTAATAGAAGTAACACCAGTTCGTTAGTCCACAGCTCATGTATTATCATTTGGACAACCATTTGTATTGTTGCCACCTCATTTTTGAATGTTCTTGGCTGTTCATTATACACTTGACTATATAAGACTTGCAAGCAATGTTCAGTTATCAAGATCAATCATATTCAGTTGTTATAACAGTAATTCATAATGCTAGTATTAATCTAACTGTCGTTAATTACAGACCACACAGTTAGTTATCCTAATAGTTTCAGTTTCCAAGTCTGCATCTACCTAGAATGTTGATAATATCTAACTATGGAACAGAGCACTTCAGAAACGGGACAATCATTTACTATTGACTTGTCTTGATGACTCAAATTCATGTTGGATATGGCCGAGTTGGGGTCGGTCGAGGTGGTGGTAGTTTCTTTTGTGCTTCACTCTTCAAGCGCCATTTATCACCAAACCAAGCAATAAATTTATCCCAATCACCTCGAGAAGTAAATTTCAAACTCTCATTCAATCCAAGTGTCCTCTCTCCTCGTAGGCAATTCCATTCAATTATTCGTCGCTGAGCCATCCACTGCATATCTGCCTCTTCGTGCCTCAACAGAAGATCAACAGAAACAACCCAGTCGGACGCAACGGGGGAATGAAACAACAACTCATACTCCAGACCATTCAATTGATCAAACTTCTTCCCATACAGCTGAAGAAACATCTGTTGCAACTCCGTGCAGAAACGCTGAGCATATCCCACATACTTCTTCCCACGCGTTCGTCGATGCTCAAACGTATAGATAGCTGGGCCATCGTTGATGAATGACTCCATGCTCAAGCCGCATTTTTCTGCTAATGACCGTGGGAGCATCGCCTCTGTCGGCTCAGTTCCCCCGCCCCTAGTCGACCTTGCAGTGAACCAACCAGAAAGTCGTTTGAATGTCTCATAAGTCTTGTAACACGGTTCTAGACGAGGTTTGCGAAGGTCACTGATAGTCTCGTAATCATCATCACCATTATTATCCTCGTCGTCATGCTCGTCACATGTCGATTCAAGTTCGAAACCATTCATTCCAGGCTTCAATCGCTTTACTTTCGTAGGCAACGCGACGTGAGTGATTGGAACGAGACCGCTTCTCCCGCTATCCATGTGTCTTGCGTGATACCAGAACAATCGCTCACTAGGACGCAAAAGAGTCAAAACGTCACGACAAGAGAACGACAGTTCTCCTTCTTCAGTAGGGGCAAAATCATACTCAGCTCTACATCGCGTGCCCGGTGCAACCGGGTTTCTCAAATCTTCCTCAAGTCTCTCCATACTACGTACAAAAAGGTTAGTACCTACGCATGCGTTCGTAGTCACCGTGTCACGTGCTCGCGACCCTGTCATGGATATCCTGTAAAAAATTGTATTTCCTGCCTCGATTCAATTTGATTGGATATTTAATAAAGCGCCGCTTACTGCCAAACTAAGAAATAAATCTAGCTCAATCAATTCGACAAGTGAATTTCAGATTCAGACTGTACATGTCGTCTCACCGCGGCCGCGCAGACTTAGCTTTCCACACTCAATTCATCGGTGAACCATTCACCACATGTCTGCCTCCTCTTCATCCGACAAATGTTGTACAGAGATAATCCACTCAAACGCAACTGGCGAATGAAATAGTAGCTCGCGCTCCTAAATCGCCAAGCCTAATGCGCATGCGCAGCCAGCCAAGCTAAAATGGCATGCCTCGAGACAGCAGCAGGTAAGCGTTACTACGATCTAGTACGCTCCTCCTTGAGCTAAATAATGCAGCGAAACAGGCATGTATTTTTATTAACGTGATTGACAAAAGTTGGCGAAGAGGTTTTTGTATGTTTTTTGCTTGAAGAGATTTGAGTAACGTAATGTAAGAGGTTTAACTAAGTGCCTCAAATGTCGTATAGTAAACTTTGAGTTGTATCGCTGTGTAATGAAGACATAAATTGATAGAAAGTGTGACGGAAGACGATGGAGCTGGTGACTTGGTTGATACGCAACCTAACGGCTTGGAACGGCTAGCTAAAGAGAAACAGGACATGGAAGCAGAATATGGACGGCAAATGTCACGAGCTAAAGAGTTCATCTTGTCTCTGGACAATAATTTGAAGAGAGAGCAGCAGCTGAGCTTGAGAGTGGAGGAAGAGAATAGAAAGTTGAGAGAGAAAATGGATCGTGTGACTGCAGAAGCTGAAGGTATACGCACAGCTGCTAATTTTCAGCAAGCAGCAAGTCAAGAAGAGATTGCCACCCTAAGGAGACAATTTGAAGAAGAGATAGCGTCAATGAAACACATTGTGGAAGGTGATTCGTTATGAGTAGGTATTGTCTGAGACATACTGGTAATAGAACAGTGATTAATTAATACAAACAGGTATTAAATATGTAGACAAATTTCTTATGTTTTTGGCACGGGTTCTGTTGCATGGTCTCACTAATGGTGACACTGGTTCATAACTAACAATGTTGAACTAACATTTAATTGGGTAGTCAGAAGGCCCTAAGTCATTAGGTAAGAATTAATTGAAAAGGTTTTCTCATAGGTGTTTGTTTGGAAATTAATTTTAAAATACGTTTCCTACTTTATTGGGTCGAAAACTTGCCTGGTTGTTAGAGGATGGTATTGCGTTGAGGTAGGGGCATTTCACATGAGATTAGAATGTCAGTACTGTATAGTTAAGTTTGTACACATCAGAGTAAAGTCTGACACACAGCCGTAAGAAACGTTACTCAAATGCATTATTGATGTCAATTATTAAATTGTATATTTATGTTTCTTATTTAAATTTTGTTTGTGCTTTTTCTCGTGTTAGTGGCTGCTTCAGATAGTAAAAGAGACTTCATGGCTAAGCTGCAAGCTGAACGCAATAGCTGGATTCAAAACAAGCAGCAGCTTGAGTCAGAGATTGCTAATTTGCGAGGGCAGATTAACTTTGTACAGCAACGTAACTTTTCCGATTACCATCACTTAAGTGGTGTGCAGAGACCTTCAGCAGCTGGAGGATGGCAGCAAGGTGCTGTAGATTTAAGGAGATCAGGACAATCGACACCAGAACCTCAGACAAGCCAGCAGCAGTCGCCAAGACAAGAAGCGAGTCTAGAAGAGAGCATGCGATGGGTTTGTTAATGAGTTGGGTTAGTGAATTGCAGGGATTCATCTTACTCTGTTTGTAAAGGCTCAACATAATACAGAATTTATGCGCTCAATTGTGGAACCATTAGAAGAGGTAAGTTGAGGGATCGCTGAAGGTTGGTAGAAATTTGTGAATAATAGAGAAGGGAATAGAAAGACAGACAAACAGGTGGGCAGCAGGTGTGCATGAGTACGTATCCATTCAGGAACAGAGTTATGAGAACAGATTAGGAGATGAGAGTAAAGATGTGGTGAGACATATTACAGGGATAGCTACATGACAAACAGGGATATGATGGGTGAGAGAGCTTGAAGACAAAATATTAACAAAGATTGCAAACCCTGGACACACAGACAACATGACGTGCTGATCAGATGTTAGGAGTAAGAGCTAAATATTATTGTTTTACTAATTATCAAGTGATGTGAATTATATTTGGCTTCTGTGCTCACATGCACTCATGTTTCCACATCTACAGATTAGACTTACTTGATGTTATATTGTTCTGAATAATACTAATAATTATGTTGATGTGTCTGGATCACTCTTGTCTGATCTTTCACGTCTGTCTTGTTGTCATATTGTATGTACACTCTGTTTTCTCTCACATCTTGCTCATTTACTAGCATGCTTCATTGTCCAGAAATACGCTGCTATGTTTCTAAAGTTGTTTGAATATTTTCAAACAAGGTGTGTAGCAGTGAATGCTATTGTAGAATGAATGATGTAGTAAGAAAAAAAACTATACAGTATATACTGTACTAACTTGTTGCAGTGGTTTGAAATATGTTATTAATTGATCCTGTAGTTTGATGAGCAACATTTGGAGAATGAGACAGTCAGTTAAGTTTGATTGGTTTTATTGCTAGGAAATATCCATTCTGAAAGCAAAGCTACGGGAAGTCCAGGAAAAGTCAGACATCTCCGAAGCTGAAGTGATTTGCTCTGACAGAGTAGTTGTTACAATTGTATTGACTTTGGTTGTGTTCAATGTAGCTTGCATCTCTTCGTGCTGACAGTACTCCTGAGTTGGGACTGAGTATATCTGAATCAGAGAGAGCATCTTGTGAGCCTGATGAGAAAGTATGTGCAAGGTGTGGGGATATAGCAGTGCAATGAGTGATTTACTTTGTGTGAAGATAAAGGAACTGGAAAAGGGTCTTAATGTTGAGAAATCATCTAGAACAGACTTGGAGATGTATGTTGCAGTGCTGAATACTCAGAAAGGTGATGAGGGAATCAACTTATCTCAAGATGTAGTTGTTAAATGGTAAATGAAAATGGTAAAACATATATTGTTTGCTATGGCAGGTTTAAGCACAACATTTGCAACTGGCAATCTGTCAGACAGCTTTGTATAGTGCATGATCAATGGTAATAGTAGGATCACTCAACATAGTGATGTAGCTAGTTTACTGATTCTATCAATGGAAACCACAGATTTGACAAGAACTATTTAGTGATCTTGTTGTTGTTGTTGTTTACATTTTACTTGCTGTGACAGTTGTTGTCAATGTTCGTGATAAGGCAACACATCTTGTTCATGACTTTGAGATATGCCTATTTCATGATTCCATTTGAAACATGGTTTTTCATGACTTTGAGGCAGTCTAACTATACTAATAGCAGCGCGTAGATATTATATGAGGTGGCATTTTCTTGTAGTTATTGATTTATGAGTAAGAGTGCCTCTGGCAGGAATGGATTTAGTACTAGTTTGTTAGCTATTGTAATTGTATATGTTTGTGTACATACAGTAATGTGTGAGCTTGTAGTGCACATCTGTGGATTAGTTAGTATATCTGATTAATTTTTTGCAGATGTTCTGCAAAAAGATATGGAGAAGGTGAAAGATGAGCTACATCATGGTAATTGTTTACAATAACATTGTATTTATGTACTTAGTATGCAGTAGCATTCTTATCTTTCAAATTGGTATGATTTTGTAATTTTAAGTGATTTATTGTGATGTTTTGTACTGTAGTTTGTCGGCAGCTGGAAAATGAGAAGGCATCTCATGATTCTCTTAAGCAAACATGGCAGATGGCCAATGTTCAGTTTCTTGAGACTCAACAACAACACCGATTAGAGATGAAGAAAGTTGCTGATCTTCTTACGTCAGAGCAGTTGGATCAACTAGGAAATCTTAAAGCTGTAGTAGAAGATATACGGGAAAGCTCTGTTAATTCTCCAGAAGTTGAAAGTGTTCTACAGTTGCAAGATGGAAACATGTTGAATGTCAGGCCATTGGTAGCTCCATTGACATCACCGACGATCAGCCAGTCGCCAGTAGCTGGTGTGGGTGCACCTGTGGAGAGAGAATCTATTCAGGTGAGTGATTTGTGTGTCACTACGCTCTAGTGCTGGTATGCATTGTATGCCTCATTATCATTGCTGAGACTCAGATGAACTGTGCTATAAGAAGCTGATTTATTATACATATAGTGAAACTGAGGGATGGGTTGGATTGGTGCGATCATTACAACTACACACTAGTTACATTAATTGTGATCTTGCTTTGCAAACAACATGTTTTGCTGTTTGCTAGGGTTTCTTTGCCATGCTTGTTAGGCAAGGTAGCACCATGCATTTGTTAAAATGAAGATTTATCTGTAGTTCCTTTTATAGTTAGCTTCTGCTTGTAGATAGTGATGACTTTTTGACCTCCTGTTATAATGTATAATCTGCCTTGATGTCTACACCTAACTAGTGGAAAGTTTGTGTACAGAGACAGAGACAGTACTGATGTTGCATATTTGCTGTGAGCCCATCCCAATGCAACCCAAATCGCATTGCAACGCTGTGAAGCATGGTGTTCTCGCGGGCATCGTTTTAATTTGCTGGATCTTAGTTGAGGAACATTTTGTTTTAATCATTAGATGTTACCTACATTTTCTTTCAAATATATTTAGGAAATGTACAATGCACATTAATTGAGACCCAACTTCCTAGGTTTTTGCTGAAGTTACTAGAAACGGAAGATAACGCATTTGGTGTAGCTTTATGTTGTCTCTAACTGTTTAGGCTGCTGCTACCAGTTTAGCAAGTCAGCTGGAACGAGATAAAAGTTCAGTAGGTGGTAGTGGTAGTGACCTTATTCAACTTGATTCACGAGAATGTAAACAACAAATGGATCATCTATTAGATGTGGGGGAAACATTATTGTCATTGGCTTCTGGTGGTATGAACACGAGTTGTCTTGATAAATCGTTAGTAATAAATGTTCCACATCATCATGATCAAACGGATTCTCAAGCTACTGTGGTCAAGAGTCAGTCTACGTCTGACTTACTTGCTGATGTTACAGAACTGGGCACTGCTCTTCGGTCAATATCAGTTGATAGTATTCCCCATTTAAGTGATGGATCTCTTGTCGGTAATAGTCACAAGTCTCCTGGCAGGACACGGCACATTGTTTCTGTTCCACTTCCAGCTGAGAATAGTACTAAAACAATAACTGTAACAGAAAACGAATGGTCATCTCTCAATGATGAGGTACAATGATGTCCATGGTGCCTTTTTTTGCAGAAAGTGACAGATTTATTTATGCAGGTGAAGGAAGCAAACAACAAGTTAGAACAACAACAGCTCTTGACTTTGAACTATGAAGATCAACTTCAGAAGCTACAAAAAGACCATACTGTGTTGTGTAGAGCTTCAAGAGAAGCAACAACTCAATTACGTCATGAAGTGCACAAACTGAAGGCAAGAGATTTATTTTAGTATGAAACATGCAGTTAGCATAGTGTATTGGTTTCTGTTATTGCCTGTTGTCTAGAAGCGTATGAGTAATTCATATTGCATTTCATGTTGTGATGAGCTATGAGAATACATTACTTTACAGATTCAATATTAGCATGATGTGGATGAAAAGTAATAACTAAAACTGTATACGCAAGCCATTTTTTGATTAAAGCAGTAAAGGGTAGAGTGGATCCATTTAGCTAGGAATATGTTACCTGATTGTGACTCACTGTTGTTGTCATGACTTAATGCTGACACTGGTAATGTTGTGGTTTGGTGAAAGGCTCAGCTCCAAAGAGAACAACAACTACGAAGTCAGTTGGAGCGCAGCACTGCAGGAGCATCTCAAGAACTACAGACTAGAGTATGCTCTCTTGCATGTACAGTGTACCTGTGGTAACAGTTTCTTACATCAAATTGTACATCAGGTTACAATGCACTATGATGAACATCATGCACTTAAACTTCACGTCACAGATTTGCAGGAGACTTTGAATATTATGAAGAAGGAGACAGACACTCAACTGGTCTGAATGTTGTTGTTATATTAAGAACCTCAATGAGCAACTGAAACATTGGACAGACAAAGCAACACTGGGTGAACAGATAGGTCAATTGTTAACAGGACTGCAGGCAGAAAGGACTAAGCAATAACTTAATTGACAAGTTGACTGAACTGCGTTAGTCGACAGACTTTAATTCAGAATGAGAAATGAGATTTAGTTTGCTGTTAATTAATAAGTATTGGATGTAGGCAACTCTTGGTGATAACAAAGCACAACTGTGTGCTGAGGTGAGGCACTCAGTATGTGACTATCAAATTATATGCATGTACAATAACATTTGATAGATTGAATCAAGACACAGTCAGATTGATGCTCTACATAAAAAACTAGAATCTACTCAACAAGAGATGGAAAGAACTACTGTTGCTGAAAGAAAGGCACAGTACATTGCTACGTTTGATGAACTCTAGTTGAAACAGTGCCATTTATTACAGTCTAGAACTACTGCTACTACAGCCTTGGCTGCCGCTGAAGTTGAACTTGAACAGTTAAGGAAGAAAGTTAAAGACACAGAAGAGCAACTGAATAGCGAGGTTGTTAGAAAGACTGTTGCTGTTGGGTTGTATTTATGTTAGCTGTCTGTAGAACATGTTCCTTCGGGACCAAGTTACATCAGAGCAGTTTGCAAAAACTACGATGGAAGAGAGCTTACAAGGGGAACTGACTACTGCAAAAAATGAAATAAGTGAGTAGGTGTTATGCACAATGTCAAGTCATTGTTTCTATTTTGTGTGGCTAGGTAATATACCACTTGCGGTGTGTGTGTCTGATGTTGTCTCTTTTTAGCTGTACTCAAGCATGCAAGAAACGAACTTGAGAAAGAGAAGGAGCAGAGAGAAAAAGTATGGAAATGAGTGGTTTACTGTGTAGGAGTCTGTAATTTTTTTGTCAACTTTAGTATGTTTGTTATGTCGTGTGATGTGTACTAGCACATGTATGGTTGTATGTATGTTTATTTCTACTGCTTGAAACATGCTGTTATTGCCGTGTTGTCTATTTACTGAAAAACTGGAGTTGTACAAGCATAATTGCTCTGTTGTCACGTAGAACTTTTATGAGATTGAATGAAAGAAAGCCAATTTGATCATACTGTAGTAGTCTAGTTTACATCATTTTATAGCTATCATTCTGAACAATTGTGTTGAACTAAGAGTCTGTATACTTGGTTGAAGTGTGTATGTATATTGTTTGTGAGCATGATATTGGATGAGTGAGATTGATCATTGGATTGCCAGTGCTGATCCTAGACAGAAGTTGAATCATGTAGAGCAAACTGACTGATGTCACAGCATATTTTGAATACTTTTAGCTTCAGAATGAGCTGCAACAGTTGGATCAATCGTTACGTAGTATGAAAGGAAAGTCGAAAGAAACTATTTTAGCATTACAATCTGAGCTAGAAGAAGAGCGCAAGTCAAGAGTAAGTCTTCTATGCAATTGAGGGTGACGACTGAGTTATCAGTAGAATGCTTTGCTTCAGATTAAATTAGAACAAGACAGTCGACAACATCGTGCTCAATTAGACAACCTTAAGTCACAGCTGGAGACAAGTCAGTCTGTACAGCGTGACTTTGTGCAGCTGTCACAAACACTGCAGGTTAGACAATTCGTTAATTAAAGATTCGTATACCTTGGTTAACTATGTTTTCTGACACAGATGCAGCTGAATCAGTTACAGGAATCAAAGAACTGACATGCACTGTGTAGCCACTTACCTTGATTGTTAAGCTGTTGTTTCTAGCCATCTATTAGAATTTAGAACAATAACCTGTATTTCAACTAAATTTTGTATGTAATAAGTATGAACAATAATTCAAGGTAGAAAGAGAAAGGTGAGCATAACTAAATAGCAGCCTGACTATGACACTGCTGTAAACATGCAGTCTAATATCTTCAGAGCAAAGGGCTATATATATATATATATATATATATATATATATATACCCGGTATATATATTGGCTACATATTTTTGTAGTTTCTTGCTATATATAGCTATAGTTATGGTCAGTGGGCATTTTAGTTTGTCTATCGTAATTTCTCAATAATAAAACGGCTATTTTGGTTATTGGGTGTATTTACTTTACTTAACACCGTGTCTAAATGCTTGTGATTGACACTGTTGATCTAATTAATTTGTGTCTGTCAAGTAAATCTGTAGTTTGTGTTAGCAATTACACTGTAATGTTTAGTCCTTACATGTCATGATGTGGGATGCACTTGTGCAAAGTATGAGTGCACTATCTGTTTTCACTTTTCAGTTTTGCCAATCATCCGTTTGTTTGGACTTTAAGGCAGCGCACGCTAAGCAGCTGTTGCGCGAATACATGGAAACAAATCACGTGATCGGTGTTTCACGTATGGCGACGCAACAGCAGCTCTCTTTCAAGGCAGTGAAGAAAGGTGATTCAAACAGGAAACATTCTAAGACAGCGGTTATACCAGTTCAAACCAGAAGCTACAAGGGATCGACACCAGGTGCTTGCGATCTGGAAAGTTTGCGTCTTCTTTGGCTATCAATACCTACATGTTTAGAGCTAGATGACAAAGAAATACAACATAAACTTAATATCTTGAAGGAATTTGACCACACAGTGGAGTTTGGTCCATCCATAGGTGAAAACCTTTGCAGGAATCAATGTCATCTATAAGTTTAGATGCATGGTTAATTAATTTATTGTTGCGGTGTGTGTGTGTGTGTGTGTGTGTGTGTGTGTGTGTGTGTGTGTGTGTGTGTGTGTGTTAGCTGTTGCTGTTGTGGTTTTTAATTAATTGGATGAATGTGTAATACTGACTTGTTCACCAGGGATAACTCGGTTAGAACGTTGGGAAAGAGCAGAAGCATTTAATCTTAATCCTCCAGCTGAAGTTCGAGATATCATTTTGATGCATGGAGATGATCGAAAATTTGCAGAATGGTTAGATTAGTTTGTGGATGATTTATCATGTTTGTTTCTACTCATTGGTAAAATCAGTGCGGAAAATAGGGAATTATTTTGGCTCGGACAGCCAGCCTAGGTATGACATTCTTATATGGTGTTACATGTATAAGTAATGCTTCCCCTATTGCTAGCCTCGCAAGCCAAGCCTTCCTCCGTGCTCACTGCATGACCTCACGTGCTGTTCGGCTGCTTGCATGTGAGAGGAGGTGGTTGAGCCGGAACTGCTCGCACGGAGAGAAGGCTTGGTTGCAAATCCGTATGTCAGATCATGACGTGCAGCGGCATGTTCATGTCACAAAACTTGACCTAACTTGATTAACGTTTGACCTAACACGATTATAATGAGCATGCGTTGACACGAGTCAGCAAGGTTTGTATGCAATAAAATACCAGACCCAAACGGACAGATTGGATTCTATTTTAAGTTACATGCAGTCTCACTCCAATTCACTGAGGCAATATCTAGGGTTTTTCGAATTTGGATTTCAAACCCAGGTAACACCATCATCCCATCTTACGTTCTGGAGCAGTGAGAAAACTACTCATTACGGACTGTGAAGTGAGCGGATGCTTCCTTCTCCACCTTACTGACTTCAATTGAAGTTGTCCAAGAATGTCCGACGTTCAGATGCAGCCTCACCAATCGGCAACAACTTGAGCAAGCGTGCAACCGCGCTATGCTTTGTAGTCTTACTCCGTGTGTTGTTGAAAATCTCTAAAGGAAGACGCTACTAGACTGACAGGTTTAGGAAATTACCAGTGAGGGTAACTACAGCATAGAAATCACAGCAGGTGCGTTGACCAGCATGTAAACTGTTAGCGATATGATCACCCTGTGAGGTGAGAACAAGGAACTAAACGCGTGTCCAGTCTAGCTAAAATGTTCAAGTAACTCTAATTGCATCAAGTCACCGACCAATGGAAACAATGTATTTAGGTCAAGTTTGTGACGTGAACATGCTGCTGCACATCATGAGCTGACGTATGATCCTGCTACTACGTCACGGCAGGTACGCCTACTAAACCGGATATAAACAACTGGAAGCAACGTTACGCTTCAATATCTTCATGAATGTAACTTCAAAATAAAAATTTCTATTTTGGGATCATACGGACGTTAAGAACTAACGAAAAATGCAATAAAATAGTTTTTGATTTTTGCATGTCAGTTACCCTTTAACTAAAGTGAGGTTCAACAGTGTTCAAAAATTGATGCTTATGTACAACATTGAATGTATTGATGAGATATTAATCATCTGATTTGTGCACATGTTTGTTTTCTTGCAGCTTGTGGGATGCGTATAACATTTAACTAAGGCAGCAAATATGGAAGATGTGATCTGTTTTCTCTACAGCAATTTGACATAGTAGAGATAGCTCACACTGGATGTTACTTTCATTGATCATTTTCAAGAGTTCAACCTTTTATATACAACTTTTAAGTACCGCTGCTTGTTGACATTTTCAAAGATAAACGGATTAATTAGTCACCCACTGTAATTTATGAGTGCTTAGAGTTGTCAATTGTAAGTGTTTACACTTTAGGTAATAAATGTAGATAGTAGAGGACTACTGTATCAGGTCATCTGTCAATTTGTCTTAGATCTGATTAGCAATTGCTATGATGTGTTGATGGTTGAGGAATGCATAGCAACATTAATTAATTAAATGGTAAGTTTAGATATTAATTGTTATTTGTTCAAACATTCACAAGCAAATTTAAGAAATCAAAGTTTGGTTGACAAAAACAGGCCATGTTAGACACAATCTATCCATTCAAATCAAAATGCTAACACCACAAAGTAATGACAATCAAGATGCATACATGTATATCCACATCTATCTGTGGACATAGCAGCAAACAATGTCTACATGACATTGTTTACACGTACAGAATAGTATTCAATTCTTCCTGTCTAAAACAAAATTCAGCTCAGCTGCACCACTTTGTGGAACGCGCACATGCTGATGTTTTGTTACATATCCAGCTTTGGCAGCTGTGATCTTGTATGTTCCAGGAATTAGTAATCTCCAATAATCGCCACTGGCAGCAGTCAACACATCATGATTTCGATCGCCAACTGAAATTGTTGCTTTGGACAGCGGGTTTCCATTACGATCCATCACAAATCCTTTAATGCCATTATGCACTTCTCCCATAAAAGCCAATAATGCTGGCTTGTTCTCTAGCCAGAATCCTTGCAGATGTCGCTTTCTGGGAAACTTGGTGCAGCTAAGTTCAAGAGTTACTTCAAAACAGTTGGTGTAATGGTAGTTGTAATCCTGCATCCCACCCACAACAGTATACCATGCAGCACCATTGGTAATACCATTAGGAAAATGTTCTTGTTCCCCAGGACAATGTGAGAAGTTATACATACGTTTGTGGGATTTTGAGTACACTAAAGATATATGACGAAACACATCATCATCAGGGCATTCACTATATTGATCCTTTTGCTTTCCTTTCCTATGCTTTTTTGGTAAGTCATCATATGGGTAGTTTACCACCAAGGCACCTCCATGTAAACCAGCCGACAAGACAAATGGATATGTGTTTGACCATTCCATTATGGCCCTCGTTTCAGGCTCTGGTTTTTTCTTTGGTTGTCGAAACACAGATGGAAAGTTACGATTCAAATCCACTTTCTTTGCATTCGCTCTACCTACAGTGGACCACACATCACCTGCTTCTGCAATGGCATATCCGTCAGGGTTCATAGCTGGCAGTATGTGAATCCTTGTTGTATTGACTAGTCTAGTCACGTGATCGACAAGGCCATAGTTGCGCAAAAGATATTTAATGAGCAGGAGCAGCATCTCACGCCCAACGACTTCATTCCCGTGTATAGTTCCTACGTATTTTATCTCTGGTTCTCCTGGTTCGTGTACGCCAGGATTGTCTGTGATTTCCATCACCCAGAGATTGTGTCTCCTAACAGATTGACCGATGCTGTACAGACGACTAATGTGCGGATATTTCAGAGCGTATTTCCTCATGATTCTTTCTAGAGCCACGTGATGGTGGTGTCGGAACTCTCCAGTTCGAGGTTCGTAAATTCGTCCACTCTTGTTGACAACAGTCGATGCAGATGCTTGGTTGAAAATTACCTGCACTGTCAGCAGAACAATGACGACCCAAGGCAACATTGTAAGCCTAGCTATAGGACACGTAACTTGTGCAGAACTTGTCCCACCCACTTTTCCACTAAATTACACTATGCCTATGCTAGGACGTCATGGCACCCTCTAATTTTATTACAAAACCGTTTCACGGAAATAATAATCATTACAATAAAATAATTATTATTACTGGTAACGTTCCTTATATTGAATTTCCAATTAAGTTAGTAGTATTCCTAAGTAGACACAGAACGCATACTAAAAGGTTTTTGCTTTTTAATTAATTAATTAAAATTATAATTATCGCTACAATGAATTTGCGTTTAAGTGTCTGCAATCACTGCTGTACAGTACATACAGTTCAATACAGTACTGTTACAGTGTACACTCTAGCAACTATTCTATAGCTAATTAGTCAATTTGCGTTATTTTCTATGCAATAGATATCCCGTATGTGGTCGCCAGACCCATTGTATCATGTATCGCTCGGCGTGTTTGTTGTGCGTTCTCTTCTCTATCACTACCATGTCGGTCCTATCTCTCTCTCGCTCTGAGACATACGATCGATACTACCACTACGACAAGCTGACATCTCTCCTCCACGACTACCACGTCAGATATCCTCACATCACTCGCCTCTTCACGGTCGGTCACTCCGTCCACGGCAGAGAACTATGGGTAATACAGATCACTGACCGTCCAACCGAACGAGAACCGGGAGAGCCGATGTTTAAATACGTCGGGAATATGCACGGTGATGAAACACTGGGACGTCAACTCTTGGTCTACCTCATCGAGTATCTCTGCACTAACTACGGAAAGATCGAACGCATTACGAAACTTGTGGATTCGACTGATATCTATATAATGCCCAGTATGAACCCTGATGGTTTCGAATCGACGGTCAGAAACAACGCAAACAACAAGGATCTCAATCGCGATTTCCCGGATCAGTTTGCTTCCATTCCTCATCGGCCTCAACCCGAGACGCAAGCGCTAATGGACTGGATCGCTAGTCAACCGTTTGTTCTATCAGCCAATCTTCATGGCGGATCCCTAGTCGCCAGCTATCCGTTTGACGACCGTCCAGACTTGAAGGACGGATACAGCAAGGCTGCTGATGACGCCATTTTTCGCCACTTGGCACACGTGTACGCTACTGCTCATCCGAGGATGCACCTGCGTCGTCAGTGCCCAGGGTGAGTGACGGCTCTGTTATTTTGCTTGCATCTGTCAGGTGTAGCGTTCGGATTATTAATTAATTAAATTAAACAAATGCATGCAATTTTGAAATAATTATTCACTTTAGTGTTGGCTATATGAGCGTAGGAAACGGGACTTCGTAAAATTCACGAGACTTGGTGATTACCTACTCAAAAGGGGTGAACTGACTTTTGCTCTGTGGGCGATATGTTTGTGGGTGGGTGGGTGGGTGTCTGTCTGTCTGTTTGCCTGTCTGTCTTGTCCTGCCTCAGGAATGTGCTAGGCCTCCTATGTGGCCCAATCACAAGCAGTATTTTCTTTATGTCATACGTGATGATCAAGTTTTCATCATCTTGTTGTGCTTTGGTGTCAATCAATTTCACTTTTGAAAACGCCTTACAAATATGTCCACTTATTAAACGTCATGGCAAAATAAGGGAGTCTGTGTGCTGAATTGGTTTATTTTTATTAATTAACTAATACATTCAGTTATTTCTTATTTAAGTTAATCAGGTTTAATCAGTGATGCTCTGTCTTGACTTCTTGGTGTAATAATTGTACTATTGCTGATGTTTCATTATTTGTTTCAGAGACAATTTTCAAGATGGAATTACAAATGGTGCTGCGTGGTATGGTTTGACAGGAGGCATGGAGGACTATAACTACATGCATAGCAACTGCTTTGAGATCACCATAGAATTATCATGTGTAAAAAATCCATTAGCGAAAACACTACATCAAGAGTGGGATGACAATCGAGAATCATTGTTGCTTTACATGGAAGAAGTTCATAAAGGCATTAAAGGCTTTGTTTATGATGAAGATGGAAATCCTATTCCTAATGCTACAGTGACTGTTCATAACATTCACCATGATGTTATCACTGCAGCTAATGGTGACTACTGGCGACTTCTTGTTTCTGGAAAATATGCTGTTACTGCCCATGCTCGAGGATTTGAAGCAGAAACACATACTGATGTTGTTGTATCAAATGGTCCAGCAACTGATGTAATATTTAGGCTGAAGAGAGTGTCACCAGATAATTCAAATGGAGAAGGCGAAGAACGTCCAGTAGATGGAAAGCATTTTGAACCAAGTGTATTTGAGCACCACCGTTATGATGCAATGGTGTCATTTTTAAAACAACAAGCCAACAGGTTTCCAGACATTACTCGATTGTATAGTATTGGAAAGTCTGTTAAGGGACGTGAGTTGTGGGTGCTTGAAATCACAGACCATCCAGGAAAACACGAACCAGGAGAGCCAGAATTTAAATATATTGGTAACATGCATGGGAACGAAGTGATTGGACGTGAAGTTTTATTGCTACTTGTTCAGTATTTGGTGGAAAACTATGGTCATGATGGTCAATTGACTGAACTAGTAGATACAACACGTATCCACATCATGCCAACAATGAATCCAGATGGATATGAGGCTGCACGTGAAGGAGATGTAGCATCTGTTTTAGGGCGTACAAATGCTCGTGGGGTCGATTTAAACAGAAATTTTCCAAGTTTCTTTCATCGTCCACAGCATTCACCAGAATTAGAGACAAAGGCAATTATGCAATGGCTTAATGACATTCCCTTTGTTTTGTCAGCTAATCTTCATGGTGGATCTCTGGTTGCCAATTATCCATATGATGACTCACCCAGTGGGCGTACCATGTATAGTAAATGCCCAGATGATGACATTTTTCGTCAGGTAGCACTAGCGTATTCTATGTCTCACACAAGGATGCACAGCTTTAGTGGTTGTCCTGGTTACAGAGAAACTTTTAAGAGTGGCATCACGAATGGTGCTGCATGGTATGCACTCACTGGTGGAATGCAGGACTACAATTATGTGAAAACAAATTGTTTTGAAATCACGATTGAATTGAGCTGTACTAAGTTTCCATTTCAGAGACACTTAAAGAGTTTCTGGCTAGAGAATAAACCAGCTCTTGTTGCATATATGGAAGAGGTTCATAGAGGTGTGAAGGGGTTTGTAAGAGACACAAGTGGCAATCCAGTCCAAGCTCAAATTGATGTCATAGGTCGTAAGCATCCAATTCATGCTGCTATTGATGGTGACTATTGGAGACTTCTTGCTCCTGGTACATACAAGATTAAAGTATCGAAAGATGGATATGAATCTGTTACAAGAACAGTGGTTGTTCCAAAAGTGGGTGCTGTTAGTGTGGATTTTGTGATGCAGGTGCTAGAACAAAGAGTACCTACTTCATCAGTTGTCGTCGAAGTCATGAGAGGTGCTTTATACACAACTGGAAGCACACCTTTAAAAGGCAGTGATGAACAAGGAACTACTTTGACGTCTTCACGGTATTCTAGTGCTGTTCATCATGTTTCAGTCATGTCTAGTCTCTCACCAAGCATGTCAGCAGTGAAGTCTGATGGCGGATCTAGTTCTAGTCAGCTGTCTGTCTCTACTGTATCACTAGACACTGGAATGTCATCTGTTGGTGGCAAAATAAGCTCAGTAGATCAAGTGAGGCCATCTATGATTGCTTCAGTTTCCTCCCCAACTCCATCTGCTAACAAGACAGCGACATCACATTTTGCAGTATCTTCTTTACGTGGTCCTTCGTTTCATCATGTGTCATTGTATCATAAAAGCAACAAAGAAGTTAGTAAACACATGTTTGATTTATCTAAAAAGTGTGCTGTCATCAGTCAAACTGAACGAGTATATAAGACAGATGAGGCTCGTGAGGTAGTGGCTTTTATGTTGTCTGACAACCCTGAAGAGCATGAAATTGATGAGCCAGCAGTGCTTTTTGTTGCCAACACAGATGGTTATAGCGCAGTGGGACAGGAAATGCTTTTGTTGTTGATGGAAGAGCTATGCTTGAAGTATGGCAAGAGCGATAGCATTACTCAACTTGTGGATTCTATGAAAATATATTTTATTCCATTACTTCATGCTGATAGGTTCAGCAAGGCAATGGAAGGTAACTGTGTTGGAGGCGAAGAACTGACTGGCACGATGCTTGACAAGTATTGTTCATGGTTGGAGAGTAAAAACATTACAGCTGTGTATAATGTTGGAAATGGTGTGGTATCTGATAGCAGTTGGCATGACCTGGAGCTTGGTTTACAGCCATTTGCAAAGCACATGACTAAGATATTCTTTTCAAATCAGAATTTCAACTTTACAAAGAAATGCAGTGCTTCACTGCCTCCTTCGAGAAGTTCGTGTTTGAAAACGGTTCATCTGCCTGTTTCTTGCTGTCAGTATCCTCCTGCACCAGAGCTGAGCAATCACTGGATGCATCATAAGCCTGCGTTTCTGTCTGTCTTACATCATAGTTTGCATGGTGTGCATGGAGTTGTTACAGACAACAATGGTGTCTCTTTGTCAGGAGCATTGGTGACAGTTTCTTGGAAGCAGTTGAACCTGACTGTTCAGACAGGAAAGGATGGTGATTACTGGCTTTCTCTTGTACCTGGTGACTACAAGATTGATGTATTTGTCAAAGGTTATAGCGTAGCATCTCAGAATGTCAAGGTGACACAAAGTCTTTTTGTTGATGCAACGAATTTCTCTCTGACTGTTAATGAACCTCATGGTTTGGGGGTAAGTGTTCCTGCATTAGCTGCTGGTGTCAGCGTAGTTGCAGTCTTTGTCTTTGTGGTGGTTGCTGGTATTGCATTTCAAAAGTACCACAAATATGAGAAACTAAGGAAGGGATTTCGACCACTGAGAACAAATGGATTGGAAGGGAAACACAGCAAATTCTTACTTAATCCAAACTTGGATGACTCGGCCGATGATGAAGACATTTTCAATCCACATAGACTATGAAAGTACATTTGATACAGTGGACCGTGTAGGGACGGTCGTATCATTTCTTCATATTGATATAGTTTGTGTTTCAGTGTGTATAATTGAATAGAATTGGCAGTTTGGGATGTAACATGTCTTGGCTTGTGTGCTGTTTCTCTTGATAGTATTTTCCATTCCAATTTTTGTGTAGATTAGTAAGAAATTTGTTATGGTCACTCTTATTGCCACACTCTCACCACACCTGTTCCTGACCAATTAAGTGTGATGAGGTGTGATGTGATGTGGTGTGTGTGTGTGTGCGTGCGTGCGTGCGTGCGTGCGTGCGTGTGCGCGCGCGTGTGTGTGTATGTGTACACGCTCTGAATTGTCAGAAAAATTATATTTAAAATCTTAAAATCAACAACAAAGTCGATTTTGAAACAGCTGCAGTATATTGTTGGAAACAGTTGTAGTTAATTTGCAGATTTATACCCATGTACACTGCAACAAGATGTACAAAGATACACTACTACAGGTCACATGACCAACACATGATCGATGTGTCGAAAAAGTCCCGACTGTGATTTATCATGGCGTTTCTCACCAGTCGTGGTATGTCCAAACGCCCTCATTTGCTCTGAAAAACATCATTCTAAGAGTTTTCATCTGCGATGTAGGTATCAGAACGTTACTTCGTTTTACGGGGGCTCATATGAGGGTGAGACCTGATTGTTACAGCAATATTTATTGATTTAATTAATGCATCGTTTCGCATGCTTTACAGACAGCTTTGCGTGCAGACAACGTTAAGCCCGGTAAGCCGAAGAACAATTGTCGTATTTACTTTAGCATGTAGGAAATTGCGGATTGGCAAATTTCAAATTTACACTGTACAGTATTGCATGTATATACATACACATTGTACGTGTATAAATAGACGGTGCTGTCAACTCTCCTAATTTACGTTAGATCTAGCGAAAAGTTGCAGCAAAGTTTTGAAAAATTGATCAATCTCTATGCTTAATTAAGCCTGGTTCACAATACACCTTGCAGCACATTGCTTTGTCTCCGACGCAACGTGTTGGATAGGATTTTTTTCTATTTCAGCACGTGGTCGAAACGGCTTCCTTTGACGTGAGATGCCCTGTCACGACGCCAGGGGTATTGTGAACCAGGCCTTACAGTCTCCTGAAAAGTTCTATTATTGCTCAACGTTTTTGGCAAGCCATCATCATATGATCTTATACTTTTAGAGAAACATGTGTGTGTAAAAGTGCTCTTTGTTGCTGCGAAATCTGTAGATGACAACTTGAAGGCAACGTCACAAGCACATTTCTTTCCCATCCAAATGTTTTAGACAGCTGCTTGAAGTGACTGCTTTGCAACTGGTTGATGTGGACAAGTTGCAATTGGACAAACCATTTCCCCCTCACAGCTGTTGGCCACTCAAACGAGTAATGCCACGATTGTTCTTGGTAAATTGCAATGTGTTTGAAGTGTGGAAATAGGGAATTATTTTGGCTTGGACAGACTGAGCCTAGGACATTCTTGTATGATGTTACATTCTTGTATGGTGCTACATGTGCCTTTCCTACTGCAGCCATTTCGCATGTAATTTTTTACAGCCAACTTCCAGGGGAGAAATGACGTTAAAGGCAGCTGAGGTTTTCTCTGGATAAAGCATGCTAGGAGGCACCTAAGTTTATGAAATTAACCGTTACACCATTGGGAAGGCCATCACGTGCTAAGAGACAAGGTTTACACTATCATATATGTGTACCGATGGATGTTTTGTCTCAACACGTCCAACACTGGTGCAGTATTTGGTTGGACAAACAACACATTTGGTGGGACATTGTCGTATGTCCTACCGTTATTTTTCACACAGTGACACTGTGTTAGAATTTAGTGCAGCACACAACTGGTGTTTATTTGAGGGCATCGTTTACTATATTTCAGCCTTTATTCCAGTACTGCATCTATTCTGGGTATGCATTATGGGGGATTGTATGTATTTTGAAGTAGCATTTTAATTAACCAAACAGGAATGTACAGTAGTGCTGCTGTTTCTGAAGAACCCTGCAGTATGTTGATGCTGTGTCGTGTGTATGTAACTAGTGACAGCATTGCAAGCACGTCTCTTAGCTGTGTTTACACGCTCAAAGCCGCACGTCAATGTAGGAACAATAGGTCATGTCGATCATGGGAAGACTACTCTCACGTCTGCAATAACAAAAGGTTTTATCTGTTTTATAATATACATTTATTGGTATTCAACTACTGGCTATTGTTGCTGTAGTCTTGGCTGAGCAGGACAGGGCAAAATACAAGAAATATGGAGACATTGACAATGCACCCGAAGAGCGAAAACGAGGCATCACGATATCAGCTGCTCATGTTGAGTATGAAACAGAGACCAGGCATTATGCCCACGTGGACTGTCCAGGACATGCGGATTATATCAAGAACATGATAACAGGAGCAGCTCAGATGGATGGTGCTGTGCTTGTGGTAGCAGCCACAGATGGTGCCATGCCGCAGACAAAGGAGCATCTTCTTCTTGCCAATCAGGTTGTTTACTTAGTCACACACACACACACACACACACACACACACACACACACACACACACACACACACACACACACACACACACACAAAACAATTTCTAAGTGACCGTTTTGTATGTCAAGGTTGGTGTTCAAAACATTGTTGTTTACTTGAACAAAGCTGATGCTGTTGATGACAAGGAGACTCTAGAACTGGTGAGACTGTTATCTACATGTAAAACCTTTACCAGGCAGTCAACTAGTCTATAACACGCTTAGATTGAACTGGAGATGCAAGAGGTGTTGGAAACATATGGCTACAATCCAGACAAAACACCTATTATTACTGGATCCGCATTGTGTGCTCTGGAGGTTTGTTAGTTGGTAGTATTGACATTTGTTTGTTCATCTGCCTGCCATTGTAGGATCGTAATCCTGAGCTGGGAAGGGACTCTGTTGTGAAACTTCTTGCTGCTATTGATGAGCATATTCCAGTTCCGTTGAGAGATATGGAGAAGCCATTTTTAATGCCAATTGAAGATACATTTAGTATTGCTGGTCGTGGTACAGTAGTGACTGGACGCATTGAAAGAGGCATAATCAAGAAGGGAACAGAAGTTGAAATTGTAGGATTTCATTCAGATCTGAAGACAACGGTTACAGGTTATTGTGATGTGGATTGGTCATATAAATTTGTATGGTCTAGTAAGAGCTATTTGTAGTTGGTGTATTTTTATTTTGGATTTAAAATTAATTAATAATATACTCTGCCTTGGCAAAAGTGGTCTGCTCAGCTAGTATTTTATAAGTTTCTGTCTTGCTCTACATGTGTCTAATAGTACACTAGTCAATTGATCTATTGAATGCAATCACAGGTTAGGTGTCATGCAAAATCAATATTTTTTTGACTTACACTTATTGCAGTGTTTTTCTCGTTAGGTGTTGAAATGTTTAAGAAAGAACTTCCGCAAGGTGAAGCGGGAGACAATGTGGGACTCTTGCTTCGATCAATTCGTCGAGAGGATGTCAAACGCGGTATGGTGGTATGTGCACCATCTACTGTGAAGTCACACACCAGTTTTGAAGCTCAAGTACATTACATTATTATCAGCATCCGGCACTTGCAGTCTCATAAATCACATTTTTAATTGTAGGTATATGTTCTAAAGAAAGAAGAAGGAGGACGGCACACACCATTTGTTAATGATTATGCTCCAGTCATGTTTGCTCGGACAGGCAGTGTAACAGTTTCTTGTCAACTTCCTGGTGAGAAAGAGATGGTGATGCCCGGTGAAGACACCCCATTATCTATGACATGCAGAGTTGGATTTCCCGTAGAAAGTAGCCAGAGGTTTACACTTAGAGATGGACATCAGACAGTAGGAACTGGAGTAGTCACAAAAGTAATTGCTTGATTTTTGCTGCTTGATAGTTATAGTCTGTCAATTTTCTGGTGGATGATATCTTTACATTTGGAGCTTGAAAGGAGAAGAAGACCTGGCTCATAGGTGGGGAGTGCTAAACATACTGATGCTTACTCTTGTAGTTGCACTCACAGTTGACTAATCAGGCGGAAATATGTACAACTGGCACCAAACAAAATTAATTCCTAGATTTATAATCTGTCTTGTTTGTTGAAACATAAGCTGTTTCTAATACTGAATGTTGTGGTGTTCTGCAGAATCTACACTGATCTAAAATTGTTAGAATGCACTGAATTTGATTGTACGACGAACTGGCCTCTTGGCGAGAGCCAGAAACAAGATTTCTGGTTTAGCGTGCAGACAGCAGAGGTTTAATTTCCTTGCAGATATTGATAAATATTTTAAACTTCGTCTATCTGTTGCCTATAATTAAATCAACGCGAATTAATTCAAAGAGACGCTCTGTAGTAATGTTAGCACAAATTTGAAGGCTATAGAAGGTACAAATCGCTGACCGTCATCATGTGCACATCACTTAACGTCTAGCAGTGTTTGTATAGCTCTTGATCGACTGGCCATGGGTTGTACAAGGGTGCCGGTGTAGCAGTAATTCTAATGTAAACAGTTTATTTTTGAATAATTTATAATATTGCAAAGCAACTACAAATTGTAATTCACATCGGAGCAAGGGATATGTACATACGCAATTTATTTTATCCGGGACTTCATTTGTAACAATGACCTCCGTTTACTTGTTTGTTCCTAATTTGATCGGTTAGAGTAGCTGCTTTCTTTTCGGATATTCGACTTGCATTATAGCTATGAATTTTTTTAGAGTACTTACGACTTGTATTGATTGTAATTGCGTATTTCATCTTTGAAGACGTGATTCCGTTTCTCGTTGTGATTGGCTTCACTGCTATTCTAGACTGTGAGATTACAATAAAGCAGAGTTTAGCAGTTGCTAATAAAACTGAATGCTCTGACCGTTTTGGTAGTCATTGATGGTTATGTTGCTCGGAGACTCAATCAGGTCTCAGCATTTGGAGCTTGGGTATGCAGGCAGTCATGACGTCATATTTTTCTTAATTCAAACAGTCACGTGTTCTTCAGCTTGATGTATTGGTTGATAATGTGGCTAGAGGAATGGTGTGGTCAAGAATACTACCAGTATGTTGATCGATGTGTTTGCAATTGAAGGGCTTAGTGGCTATGGAAAAGGGTTAAGTTAAACGATGTTGCAGTTTGGTTGGAATGCAAGACGATAAAAATACATAATGAATCTTGACTTTAGATTTTTAAAAACTGAAGAATGGTGCTTATTCTGTTTTTCCACTGCTGAGCATTTCAATTGGTAAACTACTTTAATTACTTTTTATTATAGTGAGTTGTATATTTGCAATTAATGTTTGCATTAATTAATGTGCAAGAACTACTTAGTGTTTTATAATGTACAAGACGTAGTTTTTGATTAATTTGAATTAAATGGAATCAGTCAGACATAATATTGAAATATCTATTTATGGATTGTAATTTTGACTTTAGTGGGGCTGCTTTGTTTCTGCACTGGAATGGACTGTGTTTGTCTGCACTCATTCATCTGGCTCAAAGTGGAGGGAAGCGTTCAAGCATGCACCTTGGTGGGTACAAGCCGTGATGGCCAAAGGTCTTGCAAAACTGTCAACGAGGGAAGGAGATAGCATCATTAATTCTTACAATATTTTTTACCAGGATTCAAGACATCACAAGGCACTCTTGTAACACTTGGTCTTCATGTGCTTCCATTATGGATTTATGGCTGGCAGAGAATTGAAGCGCCTTTGTGGTTTGCTCTTACTGGGTTTTCTATTTTGTTAGCTGGTCGGCTCTTAGCATTTGCAGTGGAAGTATGGTCATTGTATGAAAATAGCCGCGAGCAATATTTATATGACTGCATTGGTTGTATCATATTATAGATCTGGTGTATTCTGACGCATCTAAATTTTTTGGTGGCTGAAGAAAGAAAATAGCAGTTGGTCTGCTGCAGTGCTTGTAACAATCGAGTTACTCTACTGGACGTTTATTGATTAATTAATTAATTAATGAAATATTTTTGTATTCATTCAAGCAATTCTTTTTGTACACATGTACAACTGTACCGTAACTATAATGAGAATATACCATAAGAATGGAGCAACAGGTCAAAGTAAATAAGATGCCAACTCCGATCAGACAAGTGGGGTCTGGGTGCGCGAGTCTAATTACTACAACTTGATATCAAGCAAGTCACGTACAGTACAGAGATGGAGGAGCCTCCAGAACGTCAAGTCAAGGTAGTTGAACGTTTTTTCCCCTTACAAATGCAGAGCATACGAAATACTTTATCTCTTGCAGCATTTCCGTTTTAAACAAATGCACAAAGTTGCTCTTGGATCCGGAAAGGCAGGGTGGCCAGAATCTGTGACAGAAAGGATGAATTTAGTCGCAGTAGCAAATAGATTTGGCGTGATATTTGCTGCTTGCGAAAACGGTAAGATGGAATTGATGGTGCAGGCTCATGCAGTCAGTTTTTTTTGCAGTCAGTTTGAGAATCTGGTGAAAATGTCTATGTGTGCATGTTTATGTGTTTACAGGATTTCGTGTGTTGAAAACTGCTGATCTCGATGTGTATGACAAATCTGGAGGGACAGATCTAGAGTCAGGACGCTCTACAACAGTTGAAACTGGGGGCGTGGCACCTCATTGTTTGACTGTTGCTTGTGATGATCTCACACTTTGTGTTGTGCTTAAAAGAGAGGGCAAAACGCATGTTTTATTATATGATATCACATCATTTCAGGTTCTCATTGATGCATATAATCTGTGTGCAGTGTGATTTAACTTAATTAACTCAATTGATTAATTAAATTAATATGTTGGGGTTGTTGGTAGGAAGACAAACCAAAACCATTTTATGCATCAATCCTGTTTAAGGATCCAGGTTTGCGGATTTTATATTTAATTGGTTGTTTTCGGAGTTCACTCTTGACGAGTTCCGGTGTTTTGTAGGATTATCTGTGACATCTATGATGTGGAATCCTACTGACCCTAAGCTGTTGGCTGTCTGTGTCAGCAATGGTTATGTATTCTTATTTCAAGTTGATTCAAAAATGTCGATGCTTCGATCTTTGAAACCCTCTGGCAGTGGCGCTTGTTCAAGTGAGCTTTAATTATTAATACTTTCATTTTGCAGAGTTGGTGGTATGTAGGCAACTGATTTGCAATGAAACTAAAACTGTCAGTATGTAGGGCGGTAAATTGAATCACGGGCAAGTATCCAACTCTCTAATAATAATAATAATAATAATAATAATAATAAATAAATAATAATACAGTCACCGCCGTGGCTTAATGGTAGCGGCAATGGCTACCACTCCATGGTTTGGGGGTTCAAACCCCAGTGACGACAGTAAATTATGAAACTTGTCTGTCTTTCTTTCTCATGTTTCTCTAGCTTTATCCATGAGACTATGACTCGTTTCAGTCGTTGGGGAGTTTCTGTGGTCTGGCGAACGGTCGGTTGACGATGACGTTCAGTGCTTTCCTGGTGGTCATTGATATCCACTAGGCGTGCTGTACCGATGTTCGTGGTCACCGTAATGCCTGCAATCTATATCGAATTGGCTAGTCATTGATCGCCGTATGGACTGCACGGAAACATGTACCCTGCTGGGCTCACCTGCTGGGTTGGTGGGCGCCCAGATGGGGGTAAAGACCCCACTTGCCCATTATGGAGGGGCATAACGATACATAATAATAATGTGTTAACAACTTCAGGTATTCGGTTGTTGTTTGTTGTTGGCGTACTATTTGCTAGGAATTGGTATGACTGCTTTGTCTGGTGCACGTCTAGCAGAACAACAATCTGCACTTGTTTGCTGTGATTTTTTCAAGATCATTGACAAACTAAGAAAGAGACAGTGTACAGTAGCAATGATTTACTTAACGGCTAACTCGAAATTGTGCATAAGTAACTTATAGTTATTGCGGCTAGCATTGTGGAGGTTTTAATAGTTAGACAGGTTTGTTACTTGAGTACCTCACTACTGTTTGGTCTGGTACTGTGTGATAAGAGGTGTCCTACTGTAATAGATCGAGTTACCATAGCAAATAGAGTGTAGGCTGGGCTACATAATTTGATTAAGTAATTTAGTTGATTTGATGTGTTTCAGTTTGCTGGAGTCCAAAAGGAAAGCAGTTGGCTGTTGGTCATAGAAATGGTACAATCACACAGCATGCACAAGTGAGATGTAGTATTAGAAGCAGTTTTATGTCCCTGGAGGCACAATTTGCTCACACATTATGTCATACTTAAAGAGAGTGTGCATATTATCAAATAGATGGTACAGTAAGGCCATAGATAACCCACTGTATGAAGTACAACTTATGAAGCAAGCTAGTCACGCAATATAGTCTGATTTGAGAAGTTGTGCTGTTGCAACCATCAGATACATATACTAAATGCCGTTGCAGTAGTGTGGGCATTGGATATATTTTAGATTTACTATTACTAATTTTTGCAATGCCAAAGTTTCTGGGTTTTCTGTGCAAGTTGGTGTAGTAGTGTTGTTCATGTCTATTTACTGGTATGTACATAATTTAGCTTTTTGTTTGGATGACAGATCTATTACTTTGATAATTAACAATTAACATTCCTAACATGTGCATTTCTTGGTCACATGTGCATGTTGTTAATATGTGATATTATGCCATCACTGCCTAATCACACATTTTTCCAACTGCAATGTTCTGTTGGCTGTTTGGATGCACCATAATAAGCTGTAATAACAGAATGAAGTGAATGACTTATGTGATGGATATGTACAGGATCTGCAATTAAAGAAGACTATACCTCAACCAGGCTGTTTCTCAAGTTCCCGACGAGGTTCAGTATAATCGCTATGATTATGACAATTATTGTTGAGGACAAGCATTGCTTTATAGTTGTTGATCTTGTGTGGCTTTCTACATATGCCTATGGAGTAGTGTATGCAGAAGAAAGTGATAACCAACCATCATTTGTGTTGTTGTCTATGCCAGTATGACGTCAAGCATTTGTTTCTGTGGAGACTGAATGTATTTAGTGTCTTGCATATATTTATTAGAAAGAAGCAACTCAACCAATTGTTACAAATTTTGAAGATGTTTACATGACATTAGGCCGAAGAGCAGAACAATACTTTTTTAAACACATTGCAGACTGGTACACTCAGTTGGATTGTTGTGGAGATCACAAGTCAATCATGGTGTGTACTGTATATGTAGGAACATGCTGTTGACTGCTTCTTCCAATTCTGCTGAAGTGTTTGTTTTCAGTCAAGATGAACAACAGACGGTTTAATATTGAACTTGAACACCTCGTTGTTATCTCTGTGACTGACTTCTTGTTGTGTAGAATTTATGGGAGCGATGGGATATTGATGATGATGCAAGGGCAGAGATTCCTTTGTTTAATGGAAAGGACATGTATCCTGCAGGCATGGCTTTTGACACTACATGTCAGTCACATATCCAAATCAGTAAGATCTTTCAAACTTTGATATTTAGTTTTAGCTTTGATGTTTTGTTGATCTTGACCTTATTTCTTGACTGTGTAAGGTGAAACCAGGAGTCTCCCTCCTTGTCCTATTCTACTATTGATGTCAACAAGTGGAGAACTGTGTCCATACAGAGTTATGAATGACATTAATCCTTCGAAGATCATCAACCAACCTCCACAAGTGCTGCCACTTAAAAGTCAGAGACACACTGGTAACTTGATATTTATGAGACTTGAAGCTGTTACGTAGTACTATTATAGCATTGCTTAGTGATACTTTGCTATTTAGGTCAAGAAACTGGAGAAAAACAGTCAACGTCTCTATCTCCCATTACAACAAGCACTCAGAATTTGAGTGCTGCTACAACTCAAATTAGCAGTAGTACTACTAGAGTGTCTGCTGCATCAGCAGTGAAATCAGCTGCTCAGGGACAGACACAGAATTCTGGGGTTTACTCAAGTGCTTCATCTTCTGTAGGAGCTAATCTTGTCACAGGAACGGCAAGTCGATTTCAGCCAACTGGTCTGTCCCAAGTCAGACCTGCACAGTCTCTTGCTAATGGACATCAACTCAGCAATACCATATCCTCATCAATTGGCCTAGGGTCTTCTCAGCAGCTGCTACAACAGCAGCACGCTAAACCAGTCACTTTTCAACCTTCTTCCAGTGGAACAGTTCAACAGCAACCAATAGCTACTGTTCAACAATCATCAAATAGTGCGCTTTTGCCATCAGCCTCACATATTCCTTTTTTTAGTTCAACACAGCAGATGCAAACATCTTTACACCAACACATTCCTGTGTCAACAACAATCAAGCCTGCAACTAATGTGACTGGCTTAACATCTCAGCTACTTAATCCATCTGCAGTTGTTTCTTCAATTAGTCACGATTACCCACTAGTGTCATCATCATCATCATCCATCATACGTGACAGTCAACAGCCTGCCTTTGAGCCATTGCCAAGTCTGCCAAACTTACAATCTCAACCTGCTTCTTTACAAGGATTGCCTGGTGTTGTCACTAGTGGTACTTCTACAAGTGACATTATGAAATTGTTATCAAAAACTGATACTTCACTATTTGGTAACTCAACTACCAATATGTGGACACAGAAACAGGCACCTCAGCTTCAACAGAAGCAGCAGCAGCAGCAGCAGCAACAACAACAACAACAACAACAACAACAACAACAACAACAACAACAACAACACTCAGGTGTTAAACTAGCAGAAACATCAAGCACCAGTGATGCCACTGCAAACCCTGATTCTCAAAGACGTGTTGAAGATATTGAGGA